>NC_081408.1:21374518-21527018 GCF_030272615.1 Cryptomeria japonica | reverse complement strand
TGGAGGGATGGGGCAACAGGGTTTCAAGATCCAAGGAAGCCGATGAGGATTGGGAGAATTCAAAAGTCTTCATTCGCACCACTGAAGTGGAGAGGAGGATGGCTTATGAGGCAAAGATGAAGCAGTAGGGCGAGGGAAAAAAGGTCAAGTTTGATGCAGACAACTACTGGGTAAATGACCCTAGACTGAAGAAGAAATCAAAGTAGGGTTTCTCTGTTAATAGGGTTAGGTCTTCTTTTAGTAGTGGCTCTTTTTGTCCAAGTAGTTTTTTTGTTCTTAGTTTGGGTGAATTTGTCTGCGTACAGAACAATATGTTAGTAGTTTTTAAGACTTATTTTAGACTTCTCAGACTGGTTTGGGGTTTATACCAGTTTTTTATTATGATGATTATATGTCTCTATACTCAAATAGTTTAAATATTAATACTAAATATAAATTTATTGACCAAATATACACACACACATACATACATACATACACATATATTCATATACATATATACATACAAACACATACACATACACATATATGTACATATATACACACACACATATATACATATACATATACACATATGTGTATATATATACATATACACATATATAAGTGTGTGTACATATACATATACATATATATACACATGTGTGTGTGTGTGTATGTATATATATATATATGTATATGTATATGTATATGTATATGTATATGTATATGTATATGTATATGTATATATATATGTACATACATATATACATACATATGTAGATGTATATATGTATGTGTTGGAATCAAGGAACACTGAGGGGGAGGGGGGGGGGGGGGTGAATCAATGTTCTACAATTTTTAACATTCATAATATGATTCTATAACCATTTAATGCAACTGAACAAAAGAAATATGCAAACACATAAAGCAAATATCCCCAACACCATAACACCAGGATTTATATGTGGAAAACCTAATTAAGGGAAAAACCATGGTGGGATTGAGACCCACAATATTAATATACTCTGTTAGAAGTATATAAATATTACATAAGGGGAATGCGCATGCATTTAGGCACACTTCCTAGAGATCACTGCTCAAATTACAATAAGGGATACAACCCTAGAAGACTCATTGCCTTAGAAAATGATTACAAAGGATTACAAGAAGGTTTTAACTATTGAATAGCATCAAAAAATGCCTAAGTATACTTCTGGTTAAGCACAAAACACATAATCTTACTCTTCTTTGCTACATTGCTCTATTATGTTGTTCTATATTATACCAGAGCACAAATCCTTCTCATGCACATGTGAAACTGTGCACAATCACTCACAACCACTTTTCACACAATCACTGATACCAACAATGATCATATCAATCACTCTTATATATCCGCAATATCAAATTATGTCTTCTTCATGTCAGCCCAAAAGCGCATAACACACAAATGAAACGTGTATAACAAGTTGGCTTAATTCGAATTAAAACAATCATGCATACCAAAAGGAATTGTCCACATGCTTCCTACATGTTGGCTAAACATCCTCAAACACACAAATGATCATTAAAAATGATCCATAAGATTTGCACAACGAATATCCACACATTACTACTGATGAACACTGTTCTACTCAAAAACCTGTACATCGGACCTTCCAACTTACTCAAGAAACAACATCGGAGGCAACAAATCTAGAATAAGGTAGATTACACATCCATAATGCTTCTTTGAGATCCACAACACAAAATATTCAACCAAAACACTGTACACTATCGGATGTCCTGTTAAAACTCACTAGACCTCACCATAGCTCAATTTGTCTTCTGGTATGAACAAATTAAGAACTATAGATGAAATATCTAACTCCAGTTGCCATCAATGACAACATCTGATCATTTATGCAGTGTCTCTTGCCAATAGTATGTATGCATGTATGTATTTATAGATGTATATATGTATATATATGCATACATACATACATACACATACATATATAATATATATACATACATACATACATGTGTATATATGTATCTATATATATACATATTGTGTGTGTGAAATTTGGAATCTGTATCTGAAACACAACACTCAATAAATCATTGCATGCATGGTTAGTTGATCAAAATCAATAAATGTAAAAACCATAACAAATCGACCTATTGTCTCCTAAAAGATGCGAGTATAGATTTGCTCTCAGATTTATCTAAGCAATAACAGTGACTAGACTACACCAAGACGGAGGATTTAATCTATATGAATGCAAGATTAAGCTATATGAAATATAGATGCAAGCAATAATTATCAAGTTATATAATTCTATCAAGCTAACATGATTAAACCAATATGATTAAGATAATATGCAATAAGCTAAGATGCAATATTCTCAACGACTCTAGAGCAAAACCAACATGATAACAATAAAATCTCTAGCCTTTTTGATTGAGAGATGAGAGCCTGAATTTATAGAAAATCCAGAGAGAAAGCGATGATTGAGATTGATTGTTGATGAGAGATCAAGATTCTCCCAGAAGTAGTACAATCCAGGTGATTTGATGTGATTGGCCGCTTTCTTTAGATTTGAAGGAGATAAGATTGAGCTAAAATTGAGATAAAATCAAAAAAACTGATTTATTCTATTTTCCTTTCTTAAAGCAAGCTTTCTTTGATTTATTCCCTTTTATTCAATTTTGCTCCTTTTTTGAAATTTCTTTTTCAAATTATTTCAAATTAATTCCTAATTCAAAATAATTCCTTTTAAAAAAAATTAAATGGCAAATTAATTTATTAATTAAATACTCTAGGATATTTAATTAAATAAATAGGATAATTGATTAAAGAGATTTTGATGATATATTTAATTGAAAAGATTAATTTGCCATGTGACATTGAAGATTTAGGAATTAATTAATTAGGTGCTCAAAATTGATTTAATTGCCTTTTGTTAGGACCTTGGTGATGTAGTCAAGATTAGGGGCCCATGGTTTACATGAGCATTTTTAGGGTATTACATTTACCCCTCTTTGAATTGATGTGTGGGCAACACATTGATTCAAAGAACAGTTGATGTCGAAGAGATACCGGTTTTGAAATTGATGGATCACAAATGGATTAAGAGCGAGATATTCAGCTTGGTTTAAAGTGATGAAACTGAACAAATTGATCAAAGCGATACCGATCTCGAACTTGATTGAACTAGGATCGATGAATAGCAAGATACCGATCTTGAGCTTGATGGATCAAGAAGCGGGTACCAATCTAGAACTTGATTGAACTAGAATCAATTGAGCAAAGAGATAATACCGATTCTGAACTTGATTGAACAAGAACCGATTAGCAAAACAGAATGTCCATCTTCATTTGATGTGATGAAATCGAACACCTATTTGGATTGAGTGTGTGATCACTGTCAAAAAGACTCTTTAAACTCTTGATTAGATTTAAACGAATAACCAACTTGATGAGGTGCGATAAAACTGATTATCATTAAGAGACTGTTTCAGATGAAGACAATATCAACTTGATTTGGTGCGATTAAACTGATATGCCCCTAGAGATTGATTTGATTTGAAGAACCTCAACTTGATATGATGAGATGAAGTTGAGATGCCCCTAGTAATGAGCTCTTGTTTGATGAGATTTGATTGATGTTCGATTAATCTTTGATTGAAAATATTTGCTGCTCATCTTTTGATGAAGATTTGAAAAAAAAATTCTCGACTTTTGATGATGTAATCATTGATAATGATGATGTAATAAGTATGCCCCCTCAGGAGAGAAATCGAAAGATGGCGAGATACCACAGTTATTTTAGACAATTCGAGTGATAAAAAGATTTAGCGATGATAAGTTGAGCATGGAGGATGATTTAAGAATTGATTTGAAATAAATTGAAGGAATGCTGAGTTGAGTGGAAAATATTTGAGCGCAGAGTGATGCAAATATTGACCTAAAGATGAATGTGCCAAGTGGTCAACATTGTGAGAATTTGACTAGAAAAGCGATGTCAGATTTTGATTTCGATCCCGAAAATGTTTCTTTTTTCTTTTTCATATGCAAATGAATGACTTAATGGATAAATATGATGATTCTGATGCAAATGCTAATGCCATGTTTTTTCTTTTCTTTTTCAATGTGATAATATGGATGCAAATGAATATGCAATGGATTCATGGATCTATATGATATGCTCATGTATGCAGCTAATATCTCATATAGGAATTGTGATGTCAATACACAAGTACTTGGTCGTGTCAAAGATGATGATATGTAGGTGACCACTTGGTAGAAAAATGATGATTGTTTTAGATTCAAGCTTCATTCAAAGGAAAGAGAAAGTAAAGTTATCATGCTGAAATTTCTTGAAATGAACAAAGCTTAGTATGAATGCAACCTAGGACTTTAGTCACTGGATTTGTTATGCTATTTATCATCACTGAGCATTTTAAAATTTCAGAGATAGACATAAGCACCAAGGCACAAAGAGCCAAGATGACCTGAATGTCATGTCCTTTTGATTTAGCAAGCAAACATAAGCACCAAGGCATAAAGAGCCAGGATGACCTGAATGTTTCTTACATGAAAACACACCAAAAAAAGCAGAGTTCCTTTTTTTTTACTGTGCAATAGTGATTATCTTGTTCGTAATGACCCTTTTATTGTTCATATCCTAGGACAGATTAAGCATGAATTCAAATTGCATAATAAATAAAGTTACTCAAAATGGAAAAGGAAATAGTTCCAACTTCCTTGTAGCATACAAATAAACAGAGTCGAGGTATGTGTGGTAATTTCACCTTGATGTGAAGGCACTTATCACAAACACCCAGTTTATGAAATGTTTTCAGATCATCAGAATAATTCCTTCAAGTAGAAAATAAAGAAAAGTATTATGCCCCCAGTCCTTGATCCTCTTAGTCAAGATAGACTTCCTTGAGTAACTCAGGGGGAATAATAAGTGAAAACCAATTTAAAAGACAACATACAAAGAAAATTTCAATCATAGATCAAACAATTTTAGTGATTGTTTTTGTTGTTCTTGCTTTGTGTGTTTGATGAGATGTCAGTGGCAAAAACCTACAGTGGTAAGGAGATAGGTAACTGAATCGGATTGGATGACCCAGTACTACCGACATAAAGATGACTTGGTTAAACTACTTAGGACATTTAGATTGATCAGTTGATTGCCCTAAGACTACGATGTTGATCGATTTCAAGCCATGAGGGTTCCAAGAAGAGCCAAGGTGTCACAAAAGTGACTGAAGGATATGTACAAGCTAAAGCAAAGATGTAGGAAAGCGGGAAATAAAGTAGGAAATGCCAGATTTGCATTGATAGATGGAGCACTTTAGTATAAGAGGTGCTTGTTTACCATGTTTTCACCTTCTTGGCAGAGATTCTTTTTATTTTTATTTTTTAGGACTTTTTAGCTGTAGAATTTCTTCAAGTGGATGGTGTTGATCGGTTCACAGAGCGATTCTCCTTCTGGTGTTGAGAGTTGGTAAGCACCAGAGAAAAAAACTACAATAACAATGTAGGGACCCAGCCAGTTGGGTTCAAACTTCCCTTTTTGTTCTTGATACTGTTGATTTTTCGGAGACTCTCTCAAAACAAGGTCACCAACCTGAAATTCTTTGTATCGAACTTTCTTGTTATAGCCTCTAGACATTCTCTCTTGGTAAGCTCTTAGATGATCGAACGCCACTTGCCGACATTCATCCAACAACTTGAGTTCTTGCAATCTAGATATTTTGCGACCTTCATCAGTGATAAGACCTTGCAAAGAAGATCTCAAAGAAGGAATGTCAACCTCAATAGGCAAGACTGCTTTGTCCCATACACCAAAGCAAAAGGGGTAGCCCCAATAGGTGTTCTAATACTTGTTATAAGCCCATAGCGTTGAATTGAGCTGCAGATGCCAATAATTTCCAGATTTGTTGATTGTTCTATGCAAGATGGTCAGCAGCGTTTTGTTAGACACTTCAGCCTATCCATTACCTTGAGGGTAGTATATGGAAGACCAATGTTGTTTGATTTTGAACTTGTCACAAAGCTCATCTATATCCTTGTTTTTGAACTACCCCCCATTGTCAGCTACAATTGAGGAGGGGATTCCATACTTGTAGATGATGTAGTTAAGAATGAACATAGCCACTTGTTTGCTGGTTGCTTTGATTAGCAAAACTGCTTCAAACCACTTAGTGAAGTATTCGATGGCATTTAAGATAAACTTATGTCCATTGGATGTTGAAGGATAGATTTGGCCAATGAGGTCAAACACCCATTGTTGAAAAGGCCAATGTGTGATAAAAGGTATGAGCTCCCTTCCTAGAGCATGTATGAGATTGCCATGCAACTGGCATTTCTGACAAGTTTTAGCAAATTTTACAACATCTTTTTCCATATCTGGCCAATAGTAGCCAGCCCTTAGTAGTTTCTGAGCTAGAGTTAGACTGTTTGAGTGAAGTCTACAAATACCTTCATGGACTTTAGATAATTCAGTTTGAGACTCTTCAAGTTCTAGAAACCTAAACAAAGTACCATCTAAACCTTGCCTATATAGATCGTTAGAGATGATGACATATCGTGAGGCATTACGGATCAGGTTTCTTTTCTCATTGTGAGTAAGGTTATCAGGAATGACTTGGTCATGTAAGTAAGAAAAGATAGTTTTATAGTGAGATGAGTCATGTCCAATGATAAAACAAACCATCTAGGAATTAGGGGAATCATAAGAAGGATAGTGAAGCTCTTCCACCAAGAACTCATAGCGGAACTGTGTTTCTTGTAGTTGTGGTATAGATACCAATGTAGCCATAATATTTGTTGCTCTGTTCACTGATCTAGGAATCTGCTGAAATAAAACAAAGACAAAGTATTTCTTAAAGTCATCAACCATTCTTTTATAGGCCATTAGTTTTTAATCCCGAGTTTGATACATATCATTAATTTGGTTGATTATCAGTTGAGAAACAACTTTCCATTCAATAGCCAGTTTGATTCCATTCACCAAGGCTTCATATTCTGCAATATTTTTGGTACAAGGAAAGATGATCTTGTATGCCTTTGGAATTGAGTATCTCTAAGGAGTAATAAAAAGGATCCCAGTACTAGAACCTTGTTGAGTAAAAGATCCGTCAAAGAAAATTTTCCAGGATCACTGAGTAAGATGCATTATGGATTCATTTGGAAATTCTATGTTCAGAGGTTGATTATCTTCAAGCGGAGCACCAACAAGTTGATCTACAATGACTTGTCCTTTTATAGATTTGTGTTCTACATACTTAATGTCAAATTCTGTGAGTATCATAACCCATTTAGCCAATCTCCTTGTGAGTGTTGATTTGCTTAGAAGATATTTCAGAGGACCAATCTTAACAATCGGTTTGATAGACTGTGCCAACATGTAATGTCTCAATTTCTGTTAAGCGAAGACCACTGCCAAACAAGCTTTCTCAATGATAGGGTAATTCATCTCATAGAACACCAACATCTTGCTTATATAGTATATAGCTCATTCCTTGTTGTTCTCATCCTATTGAGCCAAAAGTTCCCCTAGTGATGTGTCAGTAGCTGATATATAGAGAATCAAAGGTTTGCCTTGAATTAGTGGCATCAAAATAGGTGGATTGGAAAGATATTCCTTGATTTGTTTCAGGTGTTGTTCACATTCTTCATCCTAGTTATATGTAACTCTTTTTCATAATGTTTTCGTGAACGATTGAGCCTTATCTGCTAGCCGAGAAATGAACCATCTTATTGATTGGAGCTGCCCTTGTAGAGTTCTCATTTGACATACATTCTTTGGAGGTGGCATTTCCATTATAGCTTTAACTTTTTCAGGATCAAATTCAATCCCTTTTACTAAAACAATGTATCCTAGCAGTTTTCCAGACATAACTCCGAATGCACATTTCCTAGGATTAAGTTTGAGTTTAAACTTTTCCATTTTGTCTAAGATTAGACCCAATTCTGAGAGATGTGTCGATCTTTTCATAGATTTGATCAAGGTATCATCGACATAGTCTTCCATGTTTTTGTGCATCATGTCATGAAATATTATAGTTACAACTCTTTGATAGGTAGCACTTGCATTCTTTAAGCCAAAGGGCATGGCATTCTAAGAGAAAGTTCCCCAGACACGTGAATGTTGTTTTCTCTTGATCTTCAGGTGTGCTTTTGATTTGGTTGTAACCAGAAAATCCATCCATTAGAGAGTAAATTTCATAACCAACAGTCATGTCCACTATCATGTCAATGTTAGGCAGCAAAAAATCATCTTTTGGACATGCCTTGTTTAAGTCTAAAGTCTGTGCAGACGTGGATTGATTTATTAGGTTTTGAAACAGGGACAATGTTGGATATCCACTCAGTGTAATCAATTGCTCAGATGAATCCTGCTTTAAGTAATTTATCTAGATCAACTTTAACAAGCAATGCAACATGAGGATGCATTTTTCAGAGTTTTTATTCGACAAGTTTGACTCTAGGAGCAATAGAAAGATGATGCATTATAAGGTCAAGATCCAGACCTGACATATCAGAATATGTCCATGCGAAGTTGATCTTTTTCTCTATGAAGAAATTAGCAAACCCTTTCAGTTCTTCTGCTGATAGGGATTGAGCCACATGTATTATATGTTGAATTTCTTTTGTTCCAATGTTCATTGGTTGTGTAGGTTCAATCAGTACTGATGATTGCTCTTGAAAGTGATTAGGCAGAATATCAAGAATCTCACCTTCAGGTGCCTCAAGGGGGTTTTCACCATTAGATACGTCTTTTATTTTTACTTTTTTCAGTTCTAATACTGCCATAGTGTGGTTTTCACCATTAGAACACTTGTTTTTCTTTTTTTTTTATATTTGAGACTAAGATACTTGACATCCGCTTCCCATCATGTTCACACTCTATTCGTTGATGGAAGAGTTCATGGGTTCAACTGCATTAAGGTAACATGCTAAGGCATAGTCATTGGAAAAAGTAGGGATATCCATGGGTTGGTCGTGTAGAGTATGGTCAATAAGCTCAGGGTATACTAGGGATACAGATTCGACGGGTTCAAGGGAATTCATAGTATTTTCATCACAACCTTGGACTGTCAAGTTGAGTTCTAGAAGACAACCTTGTGTTAGCATCTTGGGACAGAGAAGAGTCATAACATGATTATCGAAGCCTACGTTAGCGTTTAGAGAATCTAACCCAATAGACCTCCCACTAGACCCTTCTCCTACTTTAGACTAGACTACGTATTGTGGTTCAACAACAATAGCTTCTTTAGACAGAGTTTCAACATTCATGACAAAGTAGTCATAGTTTGGTGTTGAATAGGTAATATCATAGATGGAGCTCATTTTAGGTTGATCAAAGTTAGAAGATTAAGCATCTGACTCCTCTTCAAGCGACTTAGTCAAAGCATGTATGGTATCAATATGAACATCTTTTATGCTGCAAGTTCCTTCTTGTTTTGGTTTAGTGATAACCTTTAGTTGACATACCTATTCACATAGCCTTGATAACTCTGTGAGTTTTTGTGTTCTTTCCCATTCAGCTTCTTCTGGACTAATGATCGGTCCTACTTGACTAACCTTTGGTTCTTCAGTTGTGTTCCCATACCCGATTTGTTTTGTCTCATTAGATGGAGATACATTAGGTGAGTGATTTTCATGTGCTTTCTCTTTTCTTAGCAGTTGCTCATAAGCTTATCTTTTTAGTCTAACTTCCTCTAGTTCTCGTTGTATCTTCATGTGTGTTATTTCTTGTGCTTTATCTATAGTATCATTGGATTCTTCAGGATTTTCTTCAGTAGATGCATCTGATAGAGGTTTTGTACCCCATTCATACTCATTTGAGTCTGTTTCTGAATCTTCTTTTGGTATCATTCCCGTATATGTGACAGGAATGTTTAATGGTGCAAACATTTCTTTGATTCTTTCCACATGTTTTCTCATTTCTTCTGGAATTTCTACTTCTAGTCTTTTTCTTGCTGGTACCTTTGGAACTTGGTTATAAGATTCTTTTTCTCTTTTGATCACCATCTCTTCTTGTTATTTCTCATATTCTTCCTGAGTTTGTTGTCTATTTAGTTCCTCTAGTGTTTGATGTGGCTGATAAGATTGTTGCTTTTGACTTGATGGTTTATCTAGATGGTACCCAAGTACAGTTTTTTCCTTTGTAGACTTGGTTTGTAGCTTTACGGGTTTGGTAATTCCTTCTTAACATTTTCCCAGAGGACCTATACCTGAATACCCCATGTGTTGGATTATCTGATAGCCTTTACCATATTGTTCAACAGAAATTTCACAACGTTGCACTTCTCTATCTTCATTTTCCCCTCTATGAAGCCATTCGAGAACAACAACCTCTTCTATTTCATTTGCAAAGGAAGCAGAGGATTACCCAAAAGTACCATCATAGATGATGTTTGTAGGTGAAGTTTGTGGTTTCATAGCTTTAGATGGTTTTCCAGACTGTCTAGGTGATGGGGGAAGAGGCATCAGTGAAAGTATAGGTTCTATCTTGTATTCACCCATGCTGGCATCCGTGATTTTTAGTTTCTTTTCTAAGTCCTTCATCATAGCTTATGAACTCTCATCTATAGAGGCTACTTTGTTGTGAGGAACAAGAGTATCAACACATTGTTTTAATGCGTTGCAAGCATAACTGGTATCAGCAGGAACAGTGAACTCAACTCCATTATAGGGAAACTTCAAGAACCGATGGTATGTAGATGGCACCACTTGAATATCATGAATCCATGGTCTTCCCAACAAAATGTTGTAAGATAGAGGAATATCAAGCACCTGACAGATAACATCTCTTTCCACAGGTCCTGCCCTAATTGGTAATAGCACCAAACCCTTAAAGGTTCTCTATTCTTCATCATAAGCTTTTATTGTTATCTTCTTTCTTGGATCTATAACATTCTTAAAAAATCCCAATTATATGAGTAGATTGTAAGTACAAATGTTCAGCCCAATGCCTCCATCTATCAAAACACGTTTGAATCGGTGTTTATGGATCATGGCTTCAATGTGTAATGGCTGATTATGTGGATGAGTCAAGGAATTATCGTCTTCTTTAGAAAAGGACAAGTAGTAAGGTGAGGTTAGGTGGCCCACCATAGATTGAAACTGATCCAGATCTAAGTCTTTAGGGATGTTGGTAGCGAGAAAAGATTTGTCCAGGATCTCTCTATGAGCAGGAGAGATCTTAAGCAGTTTGAGAATAGAGATTTGAGCAGTAGTTCGTTTTAGCTATTCAACAATGTTGTAACTGGAAGAAGATGGTGAATCCAACTGTTTAGATGGGGAAGGCTTAGCAGTGATTGTAGCTGGGTGTTTGTTTGAAGATGTCGGCAGTTTTGATGATGTCAATGGATTTGATGATGACGTTCAATTGAAAGATGAGGAACCAACTCCTTTGAGAGTAAATTTTCCTTGCGCATGGGTCACAACATTTGCAGCTCTCGACTTGTTTTGCTCTTCTTTGATTATGATTACATTACAATGCTCTAATTGAGAAGGTTCAAGCATGTTGATGACGTTATCGTTGTTAGTATAGGTGTAATTTATCTTGGCACCTCCCTTGGATTTAGAGGAATCTCCTTGCTCATAAGTAGGCAAGGGATCTTTGAAAGCTGAAGAAGTTGAGAAATACAACTTTAGAGATTCGAAGAACACCTGCAAGCAAAATACCCCTCACAAGAGAAGAATGGAGACAAAAAAGTAATAATGGCTCTGAAGAAAAAGATTATCATTCAGAGAGGAAATTTAAATAAAAAGTACAATACAATCCTTATAAAAGGAGATTAGCAACCCTAAAGAAACCCTAAAGGGATAATGTGTATTTAATAATTAGAATAATTATTAAATACCTACAATATTATTAAATGCCTAAGTTTAGCTTAAGCGTAGAGTATAATAGACTAATAATTAAATAAATAATTATTAGCCACAACATGATAACTCTAACACCCCCCCTTAAGATGAACTTAGGGAGTAGCTAAAAACAACTAAGGACTAAGAAATGCATGTAAACAAAATGCATGAAAGTAATAATAGGTCCTGACAACTAGGCCTGATGAGGTACCCAAGTACAAAAGATCCTTGTAAAGCGAAGAAATAGAGAAAACCTCATGGGAAAAAACTCTATTCCAAAAAGAGATGAAGGCTAGTGAAGGACTGAAGAAGCCTCCAAACTAGAGAGTGTTCTAGAAAAAAGGAACAAAGGATGAACATGAAGAACACCACTAAAGCATGAAGCTACAAACACTGTCGAAGAATAACTATCGATCTAAAGAACCTCCACTGAAATAGAAGATGACCAGGTAGAGAAGACTGTAATCTGCATGAGTGCCCTCAAATAACACTACTCGAATCATATGGAAAACAAAGGCAAACAACTAAACTCGAAGATACAAATGGCAAAAACACCAAAGTCTGAAGAGCTGATCATTCGAAGATGGAAGGTTGCCTCCAAAATAGGAAAGAAAGAGTGTACATATGGTAAATGATCCATATCACCAAAATGCATATGTAACTAGCCACTGCATCCGCCTAGTACATAGGAACAAATACTAAATACATAGCTCACTCCAATGAGCCAAGAAAGCATTGGGACCAACAACCAACATGAGAAACCCCCCATAATGCTGACAAGGGAGAGGTGACAGGTACACTGAAAATGAAATCCAAGAAAAACTGCATGACGAAGAACCAAGAACATCAAGAGTGCAATAGAAAGTATAGACACATATAAAGGCTAGTGTCGTGGATGGAATATTCACTTGACACACATCATGAGCCTAATGTCATGGAAGGAGCACTCATGTGACAAAGGTAGATGGAAAACAAAGGCAAACATCAAACCCCCCCATGACACTTTATAATGGAGTGTGAGTACAATAAGACACAAGATGTGCAAGATCCCAAGCATGCAAGGCATAGTGGCACTTTATCTTAGTGTATTTGCAAAAAAGAAAATGCTTACAAAATGATGTATACAATGCTCAAAGAAGACAAATAGATAGAAATACATGAAGAACAACCAAAAACAAGTCATCCCATGCAAACGAGAAGCTTCCACGATCTCATAAGTCCAAGTAATTCACCAGAGTGTGAAAACACAAAAAATCGAATAGAATGTATTGGGAGTAAAATCTGGAAAAAGTGCATGGATGGCTGTGTAGAGCTGTAAAACACCGTCCCAACGCTGCTGGAATCGCAAAAAATAGAAAAACTGGCAAAAAGATTTGAGCTCGGGACTAAAAACATCACCTTTGAATTCAAATGGCTATAGAATGTACCAGCAGAAAACTCAAGTGATGAAACTCACAAATCTGTAAAGTAGACAAAACCAGCTTTCCGACGATATCTTGTTTGCCAAAAAACAATATCGTATGCCCAAGTTATGGCCAAATGAAAGAAAACCCTCTTTTAGGGTACAAAGAGGCTCTCAGGGGCTAGTGTGTAGTCTGTACTTCTGACGTTAGCAAAATATTCCTAGAATATTCCCCTGCATGCAAAAAAAATATTCCACCCAAAAAAAAACTGATAGAAAAAAAATTCGTCCGCTGCATGTGGCCGGAAAAGAGCGATGATGCTGAAAAACGATAGTCAGGCTGGAAGGGCCACTAGCATTGGAAAAAGGGTCGTCAGTGTTGAGAAAGGGCTGCTGGGATGGAGGGTGGGAGGTGGCAGAGCGAGGAGGCCACTGGTATGGAGGGCAGGAGGTGGCAAGCAGGAGGCAGCAACTGAAAGGTGGTTGAGAGGCAACGTGGTGGCAAGGTGGGGCTGCTATTCGGTAGAGCAGGAGGGTCGACCGTGGAAAGGACCGGCGGTGCGTGGGGGCCCGACAAAGCCGTCAACTCTGCTGCAAGCTGAAGGGTGCATAGAGGGGGGGGGGGGTGCAGGATTCACAACCTGTTGTAGGCCATACGGACCTGCAGAGACCGTACGAACCGGTAGAGGCTACCGACCCCCCCCCCCCCCCCAATTTGCTTTGTAAAAAAAAAAATTGTGTTTTTTTTAACAAATTTCTTACAATTTTTTCATTTCAGCCTGGGTATGCCGTAAAACTTCCTCAAAAAACTTTTTTTTAATTTTTTTCTCGAAATCCATGCCTAGAAAAGGGCATAAAACCAAAAAAAATTCCCAGAGCCAAAGTTGTCCAAATTGGACAAATTTTATATTAAAATGGGGGTTTTTGAGTGTTCTAAGCTCAGCGGTGAGGTCTGTTTGGGCCCAAAATGCCCAAAAACAAAAAATCTCCACATATGCAAATTAAAAACTTTGAAAAACTTGAAACCCTAGCCTCCAAAAAATCTTTTGAAAAATCAAGAACAAGTAGCAACATATGTAGGCTCTGATACCATGAAGAAGTTGATAAATACAACTTTAGAGATTCCAAGAACACTTGCAAGAAAAATACCTATCACAAGAGAAGAATGGAGGCAAAAAAGTAATAATGGCTCTGAAGAAAAAAATTATCATTCAGAGTGGGAATTTTAAATAAAAAGTACAATACAATCCTTATAAAAGAAGATTAGCAACCCTAAAGGTGTGCAACCCTAAAGAAACCCTAAAGGGATAATGTGTATTTAATAATTAGAATCCTACAATATTATTAAATGCCTAAGTTTAGCTTAAGCGTAGAGTATAATATACTAATAATTAAATAAATAATTATTAGCCACGACATGATAACTCTAAAAAAAGCTTTGTGATCAAAGTTGGTTGCATGATTCACAACAACATTTTTGCCATTATCGATAAGGTCTTGAATCTCATGTTTGAGTTTCATGCAGTTATTAGTTGCGTGACCCTTGTTTCGCTGATATTCACAGTAATCATTTTCCCTCCACCATTTGGGTTTGACTTTAGGATCATATGGTTTGGAGTTGTCAAGCAATGTGATCAGATCATTTGCCAACAGAGTCTTAAGAGTTGTTTCATAGGATTCTCCCAAAGGAGTGAAATCAAGTTTAGGCTTTGAAATCCAAGGCTTATCTTTAAACCACTTTTCAATTTCTTAGGAGGGTTTTTCGCAGCACTTTCAACAACTTTAAGGGCCTGTGTGCCACTAGTCAGATTAAACACTATTGGTTTTGGTTTAATAGTATCTGTATACACCTAAAAATGGTCTGAAGATAGTTAATTAAATACGTAGTTATTTGATTAATTCCCCTTCCCAATTAATTGAATTCACAAGCAATTTAATTAATTTCTCTATTCATCTACTAGTAAATAAATCTAAATGATTTATTTATATAGTTAATCCTACATCCCCCTTTAATTAATTAATTCTAAATTAATTAATGTCTCCCCATATTAATCAATTCTTCTAATCCCTAATTAAGATTAACAAACTCAAGTTTGTTGAGATTAATTACCATTTTCTAATTATTTGAATTTCTAAATTCAAATGAGCACATGGCTCCTAACTTTAACCACCCAACCTAACCATCCCCTAACTTAACCCATTCAATCTAATCTTGGGTCTAACTAACCCTATCCAATCTTGCACATCCTAACCTCTCATGGTGTGGATATTCTCTTCTTGAGACACATGGCACTTTTGCCACATGTCTCCTCCCTTGGACACTTGCCCTCTCATGAGCAAAGCTCCTTGACACTTGTCACCACAGAGATGACAAGTGTCTCTTCCTCCATCCTCTTCTCCAACTTCCTCAATCTTGGCCCTTGATATCTTCAGATCAAATATGGACAGTCGATTCCTACCACCTCAACTTTGGCCTTGGAATTCCTATAAATACCCCTCATTTTGGAGCAATATGGATCCCATCTCATATCAATTTAGGCATCATTACTATAGGCAATTTGCATTTCAATTATCTAGTAATTAGCTTTTGGATTTATCATAGCATGTTAATCTAGTTTCTTAAATCATGCATTTCATATCATCTCCATAGTCAATCATGATCAATTAGCTACTCAACTCTTGAGTTGTCACTTTGGAGGTCATTGCTCCACTGAGAGCCCATCAATCCAACACCTTCAAGGTCCTCAAGAATAGAGGAAAATTGGACATTTCAAGGAAGGCTTATGGTTTTCATCTTTGATTTAGTTTTGAAATTAAGCTTTTCAATTATACTTTATTGTCTCATTATATGTGTATGCCTCTTATACTAACAACATTTTTAGCATCACATTAATTGGCGCCCACCATGGGGCCTAGCCCCTTTGATCTTTAACAAGTTTGCTTGCAGGAAATTTCATTGATAGGTTGATTAGCTCTTTTAGAGTGCAGATTAGCTCTCTTGGGCTCTCGAATCGAGTTTTTGGCATCTTTTGTGGCGTTCCAGCACCTCAAATGACATTTATGGGAGATTCCTCAACTTTGTTTTTATGTTTTTCTGTACTTTAGCGCTTTCAGTCTGTACTTTAGCATTTTTGGTATGTATGGTGGCATTTTTGGCAAATTTGTAATTGTTTTTAGTCTGTTTAATAGCGTTTCTGGTTTGCAGAACAATGTTTCTGGTGTGCAGAGCAGCGTTTCTGGTGTGCAGAGCAGCGTTCTTGGCACATATGATGGCGTTCTTGGTCAATTTGATGGCATTTTCAGTTTTTTATTAATTTTGCAAATATTGTATGTTGCATTCCTCATTTCTGCTTCTGGACTGTCATTTTTCTGAACCTAATTTGTAGATTGTTGGTTTTGCAGGTACTTATTTCGTTATGAAAGACCGAAGTTATAAACTATTTCGCCGCCAAAGAATACAATATAAACTACTAACTTTGTTTGCAGCCACGGGATTTTGCACTTATATTTGTTAAATTAGGCACATAGACTAATTACAATGGAAATGAACAAACATGTCTTATGTGTCTTGATGATAGGCGAGTATGCTCTCACCTTTCTTAGGTGATAAGAAAGCTAGACTCATCCTTTGCTTTAAATAGTGCATATCTTTAGCGGGCCTGTCACAGTGGGAAAAAGTAATCACCCTATGAGAACAACCCAAGTGAGTACAGTTGGACCTGAGCATTCCAACACACTATAATAAATAGGCCTCTGATGATTAAAGTCTCAGAGGATGGGATTATTTGAGTTTTCTCTTTGAGATCTCTCATATCGGGCATTTTGTAGGGCCTCGCGGTCTCAATCACGTTTACGTGACTACAACTTGTTTCTGTACCTTGTTGGGCTATAGGCCTCAATCATGCTTGTGTGACTTCAAGGGGTAATTTCAAACAAAATTCCTGACTAAGAACCATAAAAATAGAAGCTACCCGATTCACCTCTGAAAGGGTGATAATCTTTGTGCAAGAGAGATAGTAACTCTCCCAAGACACTTGCCATATCATGCCCCCATTAGCATTTGGAGTCAGATAATACGACGTTGAGAATCCATTGTGTGAGACTTAGCGGTCATATTCTGATTAGCTATTGGGTGTGTACCTAAGTTAGCAAGCAAAGGTTTTCATTCTTAGCCAATCTCCTTAGGATAGACTGATTGATGTGTTTTTAACAATTAAAAACCTTTGAAACAAAAATATAATCCGATTTCTATGTTTGTAAGTCAAGTCAAGATATCATCCATTAAAATACAACAAACATTGAAAACTCAAACTTCAAACTGTCAAATTCACAAGTTTTGCAGCAGATTAGCTTTTTTAGTCCAAACAATCACATCTACAGTCCAAACAGTCGCATTAACAGTCCAAACATTAGCATTTTCAGTCCAATTAGTTGCCCTTTCAGTCCAAACATTAGCGTTTACAGTTCAAACATTAGCTCTTTCAGTCCAAATGGTCGCACCTTCGGTCTAAACAGTCGCATTTTCAATCCAAAGGTCAGCTCTCTTGGTGTTAATGTCAAATTTCTCATATTTCAACATTAACTCTCAAAGTTTGAGCATATTACAGAGTTGGGTCAAAATTGTAATCTCCTAAGTTCAAACACTCAATTTGCTAAACCTACATGTCATTATTTGAACTTTAGAGTCATTGAATAGTAGAACATAGTTCCTGGTTTGTCGGTCAGTGTTTTTGGTCTGTATGTCAGCGTTTTTGGTCAGTATAGTAGCATTTTTGGTAAGTCTGTCAGAGTTTCTAGTCCAAACAACAGTGTTTCTGGTCTAAACAACAGCATTTCTGGTCTAAATAGCAGAGTTCCTGGTCTAAACAGCAGCATTTCTGGTCTAAACAACAGAGTTCCTGGTCATTTTGTCAGCGTTTCTGGTAAAATACATCAAAATCAGAAAACAAAAACAACCCATTTCTCAAACAATCAAACATAGAGAGTAGGTCATCTTGTTGGGTATTTAATCAAGTTATCTTCTATCAAAAATAGATTCAAGAACAAGACTCACAAAAAGTCTCAAGTATTCACCTCAAACAAGTTAAAGATCAAACACCTTAAAGTGCAACAACACATTGTCTTTGAACTGTGATTTCCATCGAAACAAAGGACACCAAACAAATGCTTGTCAACAATTAAAACATGTCATCCAAGATCTGATTGATAATGGAATAATAACTATGGATGGACATACAACAAACAAATCTCACACAGCTTTCAAAACTCCACTTCCTAATTATGAGAAGGGTGAATCATCAATAGGGCAGAATGGTAAAGGTAAAACAAAGGTAAACTATGCTCATGCATATGACAATGTGGTAAATGTAATCATGGTTAAAGAGCAACAACATCACGAACCTGCTCATGTTATCACACGAAATAAAGCCAAACTGGTTTTGTTGGGTCCTACAACAAACACGTCATCCACTACCAAACAATACAATCTAGTGGACCAATTACAGAAAACACCCGCACAAATATCCATCTTAGAACTTTTAAAACTATCACCTACACACAAAGAGATTCTTGAACGAGCATTAGTAGATAACACAGTGTCCAAAGATCTTGATATAGATCAATTCCAAACCACGGTGGGACACCTCACAACTCCTCACTGTTTATCATTTACCAAAGAAGATGACATGTCCTTGCAACATCCCCACAATGCTCCTTTGCATATTGAAGTCCTCGTTCACAAAACACGAGTTAAACGTGTTCTAATAGATGGTGGAGTTGGCCTAAATATTTGTTCATTGAGTCTTGTTCGTGCCTTAGGATATTCAGAAGATGTAGTTGATCCCCGCAAAAAGATCACCATAAAAGCCTATGACTAAGAAGAACATTCCTCCAAGGGAATTGTGATACTACCTATCAGAGTGGAACCTTTACAGAGAAACATAGCATGCCAAGTTCTGGACTTGGACTTATCATATAATATACTCTTGGGGAGACCATGGATACATGACTTGCAAGCTTTCCCATCAACCTATCATTAGTGTGTCAAATTTCCCTATGATGGACAAGAAATCACAATATCTGCAGATTCAAATCCATTCCAGTATTGCAGCAATCTAAAAATGGCTCAAGAAGTCATTGTTCCTCATAACAGGGAGGCGTCAACTTCGAACACACAATCCAAAGAACAATCCTTTGCCTCTATTTTATCAAGTATGGAAAAACAAATGTAGTTAAGAGATTGAGGAAACGAAGAATACTCAATATCACAATTACCACTCTCTCCTAAATCCTTTGGAAAACCATCAAACTCTCAACAACAACCAATTGTGAAACATCTTCCGATATTTGATGGAGCATTCATTAGTGCTAGAACCTTATTAGAGGAGACAAAAGACAAAGATGTGCTACAGTGGCTGTACAAAGATGAAGAAATTCAACAAAAGGTCAAAATGTCAGAATACCTACAGAAAAATATGGAAAAGGATTCAACATTCTTCAAAAGATGGGATACACTCGAACAGGTCCTATAGGAAAAAGAAAAGAAGGTATCTCAGAACCTATCCAACCTCATAATCAGCAAGCTACAGACAAAGCAGGCTTAGGGTATGGACAAGCTACTCTACCAGAAGACACATTTTCTAACCAACAAAAAGAAGAATATGAAAACAGTCAAGAACAACTTGCAATTGAAAGGGAAGAAGCATCTGCAAAGCAACGAGCACAACCAAACATGAAATGGCAAAAGAAACAATCCTCAAATCAACAAGAGAAACAAACCAATAATACCTCCCAAGCAGCATTAACTCTTAATCCCTTTGACCTATCCAACAAATAATCCCTTTGACCTATGATCAGGACAAAGGAAGCCTCTAATGAATCCAGCAAGCACAGTCGGTAACATGGCATACCCTAGCTCTAACATCTCTTGCCATGCAATATCATACCCGCTGATCTCGTCATCCTGAAACACGCGACAAAGTGCCTCTGTCCCACCCCGCTCGCTGAGGTCATAATATACTAAATCGCCCATCACAGGGATCCACAAAATTCGGTAGACATCCTCAGGTGTCACCGTTATCTCTCCAGTTGACAAATGAAACGTGTTATGTTCACTATGCCAGCGCTCTGCTAAAGCTGTCAGTAATCCCCGGTTTATTAGAGGCCGAGGCATGTCAAGAAGAGAAGATAGACCACATCTGCTAATGTGATCTCGCTCCGCCTGACTAAGGCAGGGTATCAACATCCATGTCTTCGGGAAACGCTCTCGAGACTAAAGAATGCTAAAGTGCTCCTCCAATCAAATCACTTCATCATATCAGTTTCTTGATTTATCTATCTATCAAATCAATCTATCTATCGGTCTATTTTGCTCAATTGAGATTTTTATCAAATCTCATTGGGCCCCTATCAATGATGTTCATCTATCATGAGGTCATTATCAATCTTATCTCATCTAGCGCATGCATCGAGATAATCAGAACTGATCAACAAATTTAACAATCAGGAGCGTCTAATTTTATCAATTAGATAGCTAATCAAATCTTACCCTATCAAAAATTGAAAATTCAAATCAAATGTTACCCTTTCAAAAATCAAATCCAATTAATAGCAAATTTGAAGAATCGAAAAATCGAATCAACTCATCGAAATCAAAAATCGCGAAAACTCATCAACCAATCGTCAAATTGAAATAAAAAATCGC
Organism: Cryptomeria japonica; assembly: GCF_030272615.1. Taxonomy (NCBI): domain Eukaryota; kingdom Viridiplantae; phylum Streptophyta; class Pinopsida; order Cupressales; family Cupressaceae; genus Cryptomeria; species Cryptomeria japonica. The sequence continues at coordinate 21,506,051 of NC_081408.1, read as the reverse complement.
GAAAAATCATCAACCAATCGTCAAATTGAAATAAAAAATCGAGAAAAATCATCAACCAATCATCAAATTGAAATAAAAAATCGCGAAAAATCATCAACCAAAAGTCAAAATCATCAAAACCGAAAAAAAATCCAAAATCCAAAATCCCCCCCCCCCCCCCAAAAAAAAAACCAAAAAAATTGTCAAAAATTGAAAAAACCAAAAAAAAATCGAAAAATCGAAAAAAATAAAAAATAAAATAAAATAAAAATTTCTAAGCCCCCCTCGGGTTGGCGCCAGCGGTGCCGGTGGCGGCCTCCGCCTCCACCACCACCTTCTCTTCCCGCCCAAAAATTTTCAAAAAACATTTTTTTTAATGTATTTTAAAAAAAAAAATGCATGAATAGCAAATAATTTTTTTGAAATGCAAAGTTAAAATTTTGTAAAAAAACCGAAAAAACCCATTTCACTTTTCAAAAAAACCATCTCAAAAATGCAATTTTTTGCCCAACCCATCTGACGAAAACGCTAAAAAAAATGGATTTTTTATGCTAATAGTTGAATTTTTTTAAAAATCAACAAAGCTGGATTTTCTCGAAGTATGTACCGATGAACCGTATGCCAGAGGACGCTTATATCGCCGAACTCGCTCGAACCTATGCTAGTGATACGGGATCGCCATTTCCTTCCTCTAGAGCAACTTTTTTTCCAACAACTGCAGTGCACAAATGAGGAGTGAAATAAGGATTTCACCTTTTTAAACTCATAATGGGGCATTTAAGTGGGATTTTTATTCCACTTATTGTTAATCATCTAATCAACTAATCAGTCTGGCAGGATGACATTTTCAAATTTCTTATCGGGAAATGAATCAGATTGACTTTACAAATCTCTAAACATCGAAAAATCATAAAAAATCTAAAAATTTCAAAAATTTCAAAAATTTCAAAAATTTCAAAAATTTCAAAAATTTCAAAAATTTCAAAAATTTCAAAAAAATTAAAGAACATTCGAAAATTATCCGATTCATCTCCCAAGGGGGCATCCTCGCATCGATATCTATCAATCAACATCTGGGGCATCATATCGAGATTTATCATCTCCAAAATTGAAACTGCATCATATCGAGATTTATCATCTCCAAAAATCGAATCAGTATCATATCGAGATTTATCATCTCCAAAAAAATCGAATCAGTATCATATTGAGATTTACCATCTCCAAATCAAATCAGTATCATATCAAAACCAAATCTGCATCAAATCAAGATCAAATCTACATTATGTCGAAGCAACAACATCATCAATCAAGTTTTCTTTGAACCAACGCATTGTCACACATCGCTTCAAAGAGGGACAAAATGTATACACCTAAAAATGGTCTGAAGATAGTTAATTAAATATGCAGTTATTTGATTAATTCCCCTTCCTAATTAATTGAATTCACAAGCAATTTAATTAATTTCTCTATTCCTCTACAAGTAAATAAATCTAAATGATTTATTTATATAGTTCATCTCACATCCCCCTTTGATTAATTAATTCTCAATTAATTAATGTCTCCCCATACTAATCAATTCTTCCAATCCCTAATTAAGATTAACAAACTCAAGTTTGTTGAGATTAATTACCATTTTCTAATTATTTGAATTTCTAAATTCAAATGAGCACATGGCTCCTAACTTTAACCACCCAACCTAACCATCCCCTAACTTAACCCATTCAATCTAATCTTGGGTCTAACTAACCCTATCCTATCTTCCACATTCTAACCTCCTTATCCTAAACTCCCATGGTATGGATATTCTCTCCTTGAGACACATGGCACTTTTGCCACATGTCTCCTCCCTTGGACACTTGCCCTCTCATGAGCAAGGCTCCTTTACACTTGTCACCATAGAGATGACAAGTGTCCCTTCCTCCAACCTCTTCTCCAACTTCCTCAATCTTGGCCCTTGATATCTTCAGATCAAATCTGGACCGTCGATTCCTGCCACCTCAGCTTTGGCCTTGGAAATCCTATAAATACCCCTCATTTTGGAGCAATAAGGATCCCATCTCATATCAATTTAGGCATCATTACTATAGGCAATTTGCATTTTAATTATCTAGTAATTAGCTTTGGATTTATCATAGCATGTTAATCTAGTTTCTTAAATCATGCATTTCATATCATCTCCATAGTCAATCATGGTCAAAAATCAAAAAATCGAAAAAACCAAAAAACCCCCAAATTTTTTTTTTTTTTTTCTAAGGCCCTGCGGTGGCGCCGCCCGCAGCACCCTCGGTGGCGTTGGCGGTGCCGCCCGCAGCGCCCGTGGCGCTCTCAGTGGTGTCGACGTCGCCGCTCGCAGTGCCCACGGTGGCCGCGGTGGCATCGGCGGCGCCCAAGGCGCCCGCAACATTGGTGGTGGCCGCCGCCAGGCCTCCACTACCCCGCCTTTTCCCTCTCCCGCCCAAATTTTTGAAAATTTTCAAAAATTTCAAAAATTGAAAAATAACAAATAATTTGTTTTTGAGATGCAAAGTGAAAATTTTGTAAAAAACCAAAAAAACCCATCTCAAAAATGCAATTTTTTTCCTAACCCATCTGACGAAAACACTAAAAAAATGATTTTTTTTATGCTAACAACTAAATTTAAAAAAAAATCAACAAAGCTGGGTTTTCTCGAAGTATGTACCGATGGATCATATGCCAGAGGATGCTCATATCGCTGAACTCACTCGAACCTGTGCTGGTGATACGGGATTGCCATTTCCTTCCTCCAGAGCAATTTTTCTCCAACAACTGCAGTGCACAAATGAGGAGTGAAAAAAAGATTTCACCTTTTTAAACTCATAATGGGGCATTTAAGTGGGATTTTTATTTCACTTATTGTTAATCATCTAATCAACTAATTAGTCTGGCAGGACGACATTTTCAAATTTCTTATCGGGAAATGAATCAGATTGACTCTTCAAATCTCTAAACATTGGAAAATCATTAAAAATCTAAAAATTTCAAAAATTTCAAAAATTTCAAAAAATTGTGAAAAATTCAAAAACATTCGAAAATTATCCGATTCATCTCCCGAGGGGGCTTCCTCGCATCGATATATATCAATCAACATCTGGGGCATCATATCGAGATTTATCATCTCCAAAATCGAAACCGCATCATATCGAGATTTATCATCTCCAAAAATCGAATCAGTATCATATCGAGATTTATCATCTCCAAAAAAATCAAATCAGTATCATATCGAGATTTATCATCTCCAAATCAAATCAGTGTCATATCAAAACCAAATCCACATCAAATCAAGATCAAATCTACATTCTATCGAAGCAACAACATCATCAATCAAGTTTTCTTTGAACCAACGCGTCGTCACACATCGCTTCAAAGAGGGGCAAAATGTATACACCTAAAAATGGTCTGAAGATAGTTAATTAAATACGCAGTTATTTGATTAATTCCCCTTCCCAATTAATTGAATTCACAAGCAATTTAATTAATTTCTCTATTCATCTACTAGTAAATAAATCTAAATGATTTATTTATATAGTTCATCTCACATCCCCCTTTAATTAATTAATTCTAAATTAATTAATGTCTCCCCATATTAATCAATTCTTCTAATCCCTGATTAAGATTAACAAACTCAAGTTTGTTGAGATTAATTACCATTTTCCAATTATTTGAATTTCTAAATTCAAATGAGCACATGGCTCCTAACTTTAACCACCCAACCTAACCATCCCCTAACTTAACCCATTCAATCTAATCTTGGGTCTAACTAACCCTATCCAATCTTGACAATCCTAACCTCCTTATCCTAACCTCTCATGGTGTGGATATTCTCTTCTTGAGACACATGGCATTTTTGCCACATGTCTCCTCCCTTGGACACTTGCCCTCTTATGAGCAAAGCTCCTTGACACTTGTCACCACAGAGATGACAAGTGTCTCTTCCTCTATCCTCTTCTCCAACTTCCTCAATCTTGGCCCTTGATATCTTTAGATCAAATCTGGACCATCGATTCCTGCCACCTCAACTTTGGCCTTGGAATTCCTATAAATACCCCTCATTTTGGAGCAATATGGATCCCATCTCATATCATTTTAGGCATCATTACTATAGGCAATTTGCATTTCAATTATCTAGTAATTAGCTTTTGGATTTATCATAGCATGTTAATCTAGTTTCTTAAATCATGCATTTCATATCATCTCCATCGTCAATCATGATCAATTAGCTACTCAACTCTTGAGTTGTCACTTTGGAGGCCATTGCTCCGCTGAGAGCCCATCAATCCAACACCTTCAAGGTCCTCAAGAATAGAGGAAAATTGGACATTTCAAGGAAGGCTTATGGTTTGTATCTTTGATTTAGTTTTGAAATTAAGCTTTTCAATTATACTTTATTGTCTCATTATATGTGTATGCCTCTTATATACCACATTTTTAGCATCACAGTATCAACTACTCCATCATTCACAACATTTCTATTATTCTCGTTGCCATATTTCCAGTATTTGTTTTTCTCTTTAGAACTAGAGTCGTGTCGTGTTTCCTTATAAAGTAAGATTTCTCCTTTCTTCACAAGCACATATTCTATTTTGAGAGCACTGTCCACCATCTTATTAAATGAAGGATGTACTTGCATTTGAATATTATATTGTAACTCAGGAATCATATTGTTAAAAAAGATGTCCATCTTTTCAGAATCAGGAATGGGTCATGAATATCTAGAGAAAATCTTTCTCCAACGTTGAAGGAAAGCGAGGAAAGGTTCTCCCGTTCTTTGTTTTGTATTGTAGAGGTTAATCATGGTGATTGGATGATAGATGTTGTAGGAGTATTGTTGGAGAAATAGCTCGACCTACTCCTCAAAAGATTTAATTCCCGTAGGCAGTTTTGAAAACCATTCAATAGCTTGTCCTCCTAGACTTCTTGAGAAGAGATGCATAGGATATGTTTGTTCATGCATAAATTATGGTCTTGAGGATCCGAGTTGCCATCATGTTTGTCAAATTTTGGAATTTCCGTTCTTGAAAGAAATGGAGGCATGTGAAGATTCTTGTCAAATGGGAACATGCAGATTGTGTCCAAGAAATACTGTACAAAAGATTTATCTTTGCCTTTCATTTCTTTGATCTCAGTTTGCAATGCTTGAAATTGTTTGGTTACCAATGATAGTGGTGTTTCTTCTTCTTAATGATAGTATTTTCAATGTTGTAGTTAGCGGGAAGTCTGGCTCCTTGTTTAGCCAATTCTAGAAAATGTTCTTCTTTTTCCGGGGCCATTATAATTTTCATCATTTTTCTAAAATCCTCGTCCTTTTGACATTTAACTATAGTATCTTCTTCAGGTTCAGAAGGTTCAAAATCACTAGATAAGGTATCACTGTTAGTAGCATGAGTGCTAATGTTATCGCGAGCACTGCATTTAGAAGCCTCTCTTTCTTGTCTTTCCCCAGACATATTGGAAGATAAATGTTGATAAAAAATTGGTTGGCTTGAGGATGAAGGTTTGCCAAATATTGGTTGTTCTTGAAATAATGGATTAGTTTGCAATGAGAAAGACTACCTCTTACTTTCGTCTGAATTCTTATAAGAGCTCCTAGTTTGAACATGCATTTACAATTGATGTGACCAAGAGCTAGAAGTGATACAAATGTCAAGATCAAATTGAAGATAGATATTTATTTGAGGTGATGATTTGGATGAAGATATTGAGACCAAGTTTGGTTTCAAGAATGATCTATCCTGTATAAGACATGGTCTAAGCGGATCAGATTGATGGAAGATTGATTGAACCAGCTAGGATATAATCAACAAAGTCATGTAACACAATGACCAGCGCATACTATAAAGATGCTATGATTAGGATGAAAAAGACCAGGTATATGTTGTCTTGTGATGTATCAGGATGAAAAAGACCAAGTATATGCTATCCTGTGATGTATCAGGACTGACCACGAAAGTATGACAAAGGCCTGTAAAATATATTAGAATCATGCAAATAAAGTTTTCTGGACTCAGGAAGACATATTTGCGTACGACAAAATGCCTAAGACGATACGACAAACTAAAGGTAATCAAATGACAAACTAGGTTACTCGTACAAGACGTTGTTATAAGTGTTCAAAGAAAACAGTAAAAGTTGTAGGCTCGTACAACAATTCTCAGAGGCTCGTAAGACACTTCTTAGCTATTAGTACAACAAACTGGGCAATTAAGGTTTTGACTCATATGGAATAGGATCAGACAAGAAATGAGTTTTGACAGGAAATAGGGTTTTGACCACTGAGTTTGATGCTTCAGTTGATTATTCAGGTTTTCCAGTTTCAGTTTTAGGTTGTTCAGTGATAGTTTTAGATAGTTCAAGGATAAATACACAACAAACACGTAAGATATAAAGTGAATTCAAGCACAGTACAATAATCCTACAGAAGTTGGCTGAGACAGGAAACCTTTGCTTGCAGACTTAGGTACACACCCAATAGCTAATCAGAATATGGTCATTGAGTCTCACACAATGGGTTCTCAACATTATATTAGCTGACTCCAAATGCTAATGGGGGAATGATATGGCAAGTATCTTGGGAGAGTTACTATCTCTCTTGCATACAGATTATCCCCCTTTCAGAGGTGAACTGGGTAGCTTCTATCCTAGAGTTTTTAGTAAAGGTTTCCGTTTTAAGTTACCCCTTGAAGTCGCGCAAGCACAATTGAGTCATATAGCCCAACAAGGTACTAAGTAAGATGTAGTCACACAAGCGTGATTGAGACCGCACAACCCTACAAAATGCACAGTATGAGAAATCTCAAATAACTCAGTCCTTCGAGACTTTAATCTCAAAGAGGCCTATTTATTATAGTGAGTCAGAATGCTTGGGTCTATCTGTACTCAATTGGGTCATTCTCATAGAGTGATTGCTTTTTCCCACTATGATAGGCCCACTAAAGGAACACAAATCTCAAATTAGAAAAGCTTCAAGGGTTTGGATTTCTGATTGTCTGTGCAAACAAGAGCATACTCTCCTACCTTTAGACTTTTCTTAAAAAAACAAAAAACATATATTTTTATTTACCACATCGCAATTTAGGTGCCTCGAAAACAATTAAGAATACACAAAGTTTACTTGAATCTTCTTAGGCAACCTACAAAAACAACGAATCAATAATCATATTCTTTTTGAGCGATACGGGCGTATTCTTGGACAAACATTTTGCAAAAACTTGTCAAGCTGTGAAAATCACTTAGATATATAGAAAACAGATCAGGGTTAGCATTAGTGCCAAAAATATCAAATTAGAAAACCCCTAAAAGTACTCTATTTTTCATGTGAGGAAGCAGAAAATCGTACGAACTTTCTCACCTGACCATATGAGAATTCTCACCTACCCATACGATAGAAGATAAAATATCGTACTAGTAATAAATATAACGTCGTACGATCTTTTGAAGAGAATTTATAGAAGAAATCTGAAAGATGAGAATTTGATGATCTGTGAAGCCGAAAAATTGAGTTTCCTGCCCCACGGTAGGCGCCAAAAATGTGTTTGAAATTTGGAATCTGTAACTAAAACACAAACACTCAATAAATAATTGCATGCATGGTTAGTTAATCAAAATCAATAAATGTAAAAACTATAACAAATCGACCTATTGCCTCCTAAAAGACGTGAGTATAGATTCGCTCTCAGATTTATCTAAGCAATACTAGTGACTAGACTACACCAAGACAAAAGATTTAATCTATATGAATGCAAGATTAAGCTATATGAAATCTAGATGCAAGCAATAATTATCAAGTTATATGATTCTATCAAGATAACATGATTAAGCTAATATGCAATAAGCTAAGATTCAATATTCTTAGTGACTCTAGAGAAAAGCCAACATGATAACAATAAAATCTCTAGCCTTTTTGATTAAGAGATGAGAGCCTAAATGTATAGAAAATCCAAAGAGAAAGCGACGATCAAGATTCATTATTGATGAATAGTCAAGATTCTCCCAGAAGTAGCACAATCCAGGTGTTTTGATGTGAATCTTGACCGCTTTCTTCAAATTTGAAGTAGATAAGATTGAGCTAAAATTGAGCTAAAATAAAAAAAACTGATTTATTCCATTTTCCTTTCTTAAAGCAAGTTTTATTTGATTTATTCCCTTTTACTCAATTTTGCTCCTTTTTTGAAATTTCTTTTTCAAATTATCTCAAATTAATACCTTTTTCAAATTCCTTTTTAAAAAAAAATTTAAATGGCAAATTAATTTATTAATTAAATATGCTAGGATATTTAATTAGATAAATAGGATAATTGATTAAAGAGTTTTTGATGATTTATTTAATTGAAAAGATTAATTTGCCATGTGACATTGATGATTTAGGAATTAATTAATTAGGTGCTCAAAATTGATTTAATTGCCTTTGGTTAGGACCTTGGTGATGTAGTCAAGATTAGGGGCCCATGGTTTAGATGACCATTTTTAAGGTATTACATTTGCCCCTCTTTGAATTGATGTGCAAGAAACGCATTGATTCAAAGAATAGTTGATGTCGAAGAGATACCGTTTTCAAACTTGATGGATCACGAATGGATGAAGAGAAAGATACTCAGCCTGATTTGAAGAGATGAAACTAAACAGATTGATCAAAGCGATACCGATCTCGAACTTGATTGAACTAGGATCAATGAAGAGCGAAGATACCGATCTTGAACTTGATGGATCAAGAAGTGGGTACCGATCTAGAACTTGATTGAACTAGAATCAATTGAGTGAAGAGATAATACTGATTCTGAACTTGATTGAACAAGAACCGATTAGCGAAACATAATTTCCAACTTGATTTGATGCGATGAAACTGAACACCTATTTGGATTGAGCGTGTGATCACTATCGAAAAGAATCTTAAAACCCTTGATTAAGTTTAAACGAATAACCAGCTTGATGAGGTGAGATGAAACTGATTATTGTTAACAAACTGATTCCGATGAAGACAATATCAACTTGATTTGGTGCAATGAAACTGATATGCCCCTAGAGATTGATTTGATTTGAAGAACCTCAACTTGATATGATGTGATGAAGTTGAGATGCCCCTGGCAACGAGGTCTTGTTTGATGAGATTTGATTGATGTTCGATTAATCTTTGATTGAAAAGATTTGCTGCTCGACTTTTGATGAATATTTGAAAAAAAAATAATCACTCATAATGATGATTTAATAAGTATGTGTGTATGAAATTTGGAATATGTATCTGAAACACAAACACTCAATAAATCATTGCATGCATGGTTAGTTGATCAAAATCAATAAATATAAAAACTATAACAAATCAACCTATTGGCTCCTAAAAGATGCGAGTATAGATTTGCTTTCAGATTTATCTAAGCAATACTAGTGACTAGACTACACCAAGACGAAGGATTTAATCTATATGAATGCAAGATTAAGCTATATGAAATCTAGATGCAAGCAATAATTATCAAATCATATGATTCTATCAAGCTAACATGATTAAGCTAATATGGTTAAGCTAATATGCAATAAGCTAAGATGCAATATTCTTAATGACTCTAGAGCAAAACCAACATGATAACAATAAAATCTCTAGCCTTTTTGATTGAGAGATGAGAGCCTGAATTTATAGAAAATCTAGAGAGAAAGCGACGATCAAGATTGATTGTAGATGAGTGTTCAAGATTCTCCCTGAAGTAGCACAATCCAGGTGATTTGATGTGATTGGTTGCTTTCTTCAGATTTGAAGGAGATAAGATTGAGCTACACTTTAGATAAAATTAGAAAAACTTATTTATTCCATTTTCCTTTCTTAAAGCAAGCTTTCTTTGATTTATTCCCTTTTATTCAATTTTGCTCCTTTTTTGAAATTTCTTTTTCAAATTATCTCAAATTAATTCCTAATTCAAAATAATTCCTTTTCTTATATTTAAATGGTAAATTAATTAATTTATTAAATATCTAGGATATTTAATAAAATAAATAGGATAATTGATTAAAGAGATTTTGATGATTTATTTAATTGAAAAGATTAATTTGTCATGTGACATTGATGATTTAGGAATTAATTAATTAGGTGCTCAAAATTGATTTAATTGCCTTTGGTTAGGACCTTGGTGATGTAGTCAAGATTAGGGGCCCATGGTTTAGATGACCATTTTTAGGGTATTACACATATATGTATGTATACATACACATACATACATACATACATACATACATACATACATACATACATACATAGTGTATATATACATATACATATACATATACATATACATACATACATACATACATATATATATACATATATACATATATATACATATACATATACATATGTATATTCAAATAGGAGATTATTGAAAATAAGCAAATAGTTCATAAGGTAAGATACAACATACCAATTTGTTGTTACAAATAATTATTGTAAATAATCCAATCTAATGTAACAGATGATCCTTGTTGTGATTAGACTAATTAACTCTCTAGTTGATATTTGATATTAATTTGATCTACTCCTTGGTCCTACAATCAAAGTCTTCTAGTCTTATATCCCTTTATCATTACTAAAAGGTTATGTCCTTTTTGACGACTATCCTTTCTTGAAGAGTGGCATCTCTTCCTTGTTTCCTCGCCGCCTTCTATAACTAATCACTTTTTGTGGTCACCTTAATCTTTATGAATCATCCCTTAACCTTTGCTAATCAACTCATCTTTAATAATACTTTTTATGCATTATCAAACTCAGTTTCACTGATTGTGTGATCACTGCTCCACTCAGGTTGAGATCTAGTGTTAAGTAATAATATGGTTGTTTCCTTTGATAATATAATCGCTCCTTAATAACAATTAAATATATGCCTCGATTTTTGTGTTGTTGCCTTTGATAATATAATCGCTCCTTAATAATAATTATATATATGTCTCGATTTTTGTGTATATCATTCTTTGTATTAATGTAGGGTCAGATTGATGTTTGGGTACGATTGGAAAATTGTGAAGTCTTAAAACAAGAAAATTTTCTCTTATTATAGATGGTACAAGTGTGGTTGTCATGGTGGTGACATGACAATCCACCCTTCTCAAAATTGCTTGTCCTCAAGCAACATGATTTTTTTAATAAATCTTGTCAATGCAAGGATCCCTAACTATCCCTTGAAGATTTGTAATCTTGAGACAAGTCTTCTCTCAACAATTGTAAGAACTATTTTGGTTGTCCCTATAGATATCTCTTCAAGACAAAGCAAGGGATGAACTTCTTATATATGAAGATGACGATTAGAAAATTTGTGACCTTAATTGTGGGATGATCTGTTCTAACTATGCCTTACTGAATGGAGAACTTTGGGAATTAGTTCATTTTCTCTTCTCATGGATCACTAAAGTGCGTATTCATGCTTTCTATCTCTTCTTCCTTCTCTTTGCATTTATTTCCATTTAAATCTTTCATCTTGTGTTAGAGAGATCTCAAATCCTCACACTCTTTGTTGTGTTGGAATTGAGGCTTAGTTCTCTTTCTTACCAAATGATTCTCCATTAGTTTTTGATCTTGTATAAAATCTTCTTGTGAGCATTTGTCATCAATCTTCTTTCACAATTCGATGTGGTAAACATGATACCTAGTTTCAACTCACTAAATTAGCAAGCCGAACTAGGGGGGCATATAGCTACCCTCGAATTTTCATCACCTTCCTTAGTAAGCATTTAGGTGATTTTGTGATTTTATCTAACATGTGGTTTTGTAAGGTGCGGATCCTAACTATGTACTGTAGATACTGTTGGGGGCCTCATCCGACAACTTGTGGATATATCAGTTTTCATGAATGTTTACTTTTCTTTATCTTAGCTTGCATATGCACGTAGTGTCATATGACCGCTAAAGTGGGGGCTAAATGTAGTGTCGTAAATTGCACACCCTTACTAGGGTGGTACAATTTCACACTTAGTTTAGCACCTGCCTTAGTGTGTTTGCATCTTGCATTGTAATTTCCCTTTAAGCATTTAATTAAATCTAAAGTCCCATTTCATCACTCCCCACATCATAAAATTGGGCCCTTTACCCTAAGTGTGCCCGTTTTTATTTTATTCCTCTTATAAATCATTTAATCATAAACCCTAATTATGTCCTATTTTGACCTTTAAGGCCCGATTTCACATATCAAAACACCTCAAAATCAGCTATAACATTGGGATTCACTCTAATATCATCATATCTAATGACCCTAAAAATTTGGTGAAAAGTTGGCCAGAACGTGGCGAGAGTGCACATGGTCCGCCACTTTTTTCCTAAAATTTTGGGAGCACAATTCTATGATATTATAATACTTAACCCCAAAATATTGATGGGGAATTCAATTCCTAGGTCGGCCTAAAGGCAGAATTAAGTCAAAATTAAGATCTAGGGTTTTATACATAAGAGCTCTCTTTCTTCATTTGAAGGCAACTAAGATCGATCTATCTAAGAATCCAAGAGTAGGTTTTTGGAGCACAAGGAGCCTTCTATGTAGTGAAAGAGAAGCCTATGTGGAGTCTTGAACAACATTCAAAAAAATTTCATCAAGAATTCATCATCAATTAGGAGCCTTGAAGACATTGAAGAGTAATAGGAGATCTAGTGGCAATATCTCTCCCTTGGGGATTGGTATTGTAGACACCTAAAAATGGTCAACGCTTGCGGAATCGTACTTTAACATTTACGCATTGCCTTATTTTAGGGTTTTTGTGTCGCATTAACATTTCTCCTATGTTACACACTTGGTTTTTATCATTTGTGAGCATCGAGTCATTCTTCTACATTCTTCAGTTGTCTCGCTTTCGAAATTGGTCTTGTCGACAACAATCTTTAGTCATGATTTTGATCGATCTTATCCTATCACATCAATGTGCGTGCTCATTTGTCATCATTTTGGACATCATCAATCCTAATTAGGGTTTTGTCCTCTTATCAATTTTATCATCTGGCGATCGATTTGTCATCAATCCTTATCATTTTCAATATTGTCATTTTATGATCGATTTGTCATTGATCATTGTTATGTTTGATTTTGTCATTTTGCGATCGATTTGTCATCGATCGTGGTCATTTTCAATCTTGTCGTCTTGCAATCTATTTTGTCATCAATCCTTGTCCTCTTGTCGATCTTGTCATTTTGCGATCAATTTGTCATCGATCGTTGTCTGTCTCAATTATGTCAATTTGGATCAATTAGTCATTGTTCCTCGTCAATTGGCGCATTTATCAATCAAATCATTTATCACATTGGTCCTTTGTTAATCAAGAATCATGATCGAGTCAATTTTATATCAAGACCTAATTGTCATCCTTGCATTGCTAATTTATCTTCTAGGGTTTCGTGATTTAATCATTTAACCTTGTTTGTCATTTCTCCTTTTAGGATTAATAAATTATTTATTTATCCTAAGTCTTCTCATCGCAATTAAATGTTTAATTTAATTGGCTAACTAATTATTCCTCTTTTTGTGAATTAATTAATAAATGACAAATTATTAATTGAGTTATCTAATTTCCTAATCTTTCATCAATTTCTAAATTCCCTCTTTGTGAATTAATTATTAAATGAAAAATTATTAATTAATTCACTAAATTCCTAATTTCCTCATTTTTCTAATTTCTAATTTCCTAATTTTCATCAATTTCTTAATTCCTAATTTCTTTATTCCTCTTTTTCTAATTTTCTAATTTTCTAATTCCTAATTTTAATTTCCTCGTATTTCTCTCCTAATTTCATGGGAATGACATGTCAATTTGTCATAATTTGTCATAATTTGTCATAATTGGCAATCAATCAATTTTTGACATAGAAGTTTGTCATAATTTGTCATAAATTATCAATCAATCAATTTTGCATAGAAAGTGCATAATTTGTCATAATTTGTCATAATTGACATAATTGATTTGCAATTTCCATTTGAATTGAATCATGCTAATTTGATCATCTCTCCAATTTGTCTATAAATTGGATGAATTTCTTCAATCTTGGCTAATGAGAATAATAATCACTTTGTCGAATCAATCACGCTTCAAGTACTCTTGCGCCACGATCTTGTTTATTTGCTTTCATCTCATGCGTGTGCACTTGAAGGTGAGATCCACAAACAAAGGCTATTTGGAGAAGAAAGAAGGACAATGGAGCTGCATGAAGGAAGCATTTAGATCTACATTTGGTTTGCATAGTCTTTAGTTTTGAATGTTTTGCTTTTCATGTCTCTATTGAGTGTGTTAGGATTGATCATTGCATTTGAGCTAGATTAGTATTTTGATTTGCTTTGATGATTTCCGATTTCCTAGATACATTAATTGGTGAAACTGATGTGAACTAACCCCCTAATCATGCTTTTGAGTGCTTTTGAGTTGATTTGCAGGCCAAAAACCCCAAAACAGGGTAATGCAGGGCTTTCTGGGGACTTTTGCGCCTGTGTGAGACAACCTGCGCCTGTATCAAGCAACCTGCGCCTGTGTTGAAGACATTCTGTGCCTGTGTCATGCATTCTGTGCCTGTGTTATGCATTCTGTGCCTATGTAAAGTCCAGAAACAGAGGTTAAAAAAAGCAGTGTTTTACTTGAAAATTGTTTGTTTTGCATTCTGTTTTCTGCTTTTTGGTTTTTGGTACTGATTCTCTATGCAACACCTTGGCATATGCATGGAAAAGACAACAAATGAAACTACTAACACATTTTATGCAGATTCGATAGTCAAAGACTAAGCATATCAAACTTCTGACTTGGGTTTTGCAGGTTGCCTTGGACTACAACTAAACTTTGTGTTTGCAATTAATATTTAGGCACCTAGTGATTTCTAAATAGGATGAAATGAATCTATGTTTGATTTGATTGTTGAGTTTGACATTGGAGTAGGAGAGTATGCTCTCATCCTTCTTAGGGTGATCAGAAATCCAGATCTTCGATACCATGCTCATGTTTTTGATTGTGTGTCACCTTTAGAGGGCCTGCCTTCCTGACCATTTGCTTTTGCAAGCAAGTGACAATCGTGAGAAGGGAATGACCCAAAGTGAGTACGGCTAGAATACCTTGGCATTCTAACTCATTATAAACAAATACTTGATGGGTGAAAGCTTTGAAGGAAGCGTTACGTGGGAATTGCAGTTACTTGGGAAGTGATGACCCTTGAACTCTTTCTCATATCAACATCTAAGTAGGACCTCACGGTCTAAATCGTGCTTGCACGACTACATTTGTTTGGTATCTTGGTGGGCTTAATGTTTCAATCACGCTTGCGTGACACCAAGGAGTAACGCTTAACAGAAATCCTGACTAAACACCTTGTATTTAGAGGCCAAAATCCTTCTAGTTGCTTGAGAAAGACAAGTTTAGATACTTGGAAGAGATACTAAGTTTGCCATGGGGAGATTTCCATGGGGACTGATGCTTGGCTGCCCTGAGAAGTGAGTGTCGTGGAGGGGAGCCCGTGGGGTCAAGCATCTATGTATTCTCCTTGAATCTCATAACGAGTCTACCTCTCAAGTACCTAATGTCCTTTCCTACCATAAGAAATGTGTGAATGAGCATGATTGTCTCGAGTCTAAGTTGAAATATCTTGTATTCTTTGCTTGTCAAAAGTTGAATTGCATCTCATTTCAAAAACAAGACAAATTGATTCAAAACAAGGTTAAACACAAGAACATTTCATTCAACAAAGTTCAAAACACCTTCAAACATGGTTGTCAAACATTTTTCAAAATCTTGTCTCAACATTCATGTCACTTAGATTTAGGTTCATCCTAGGTTTGCATTTTGCAAAGTCATTGTCAACTACCAAGGTTAAGTTTCACCTAGGTCATACTCCTTTGCATATCAATAAAGGTCATCCATTTGCATGTGTCCTCTTGCATTAGAGTAATACCATTGTCATACATTCATATTTGCATACCCTAGGTCTCTTCATTAAGCTTAGGTCATTATCATATCATATTAGGGTAATTTGCATATTATTTGTCCCTTAGCATATAGTGTCAAAACTAGGTTTTGTCATACTTGAGTAATCCAAATCTTTGATAAACCCTAAGTCATTGTTAGGAGGTCTAAGACCTTATCAAACCTTTTCTCTTTTTGTCATCAATGTCATTTGGTCAAACCTAGCTTAGTATCCAAGCATATAGGGGAGACATTGTCATTTTGTCCTTTTGTCACTTGGTCCTTTTGTCCTTTGAGGTCTATACATCATTTCAATTTCCTAAGGGTGTCTTTCTTAGATTTGCATTCCAAAAAGTTTGTCAAAATTTTGAAAAACAACCAAAAACATAGATTGCACTCTTGCCATAGATTGCATTTTCATCTATTTAGTTTGCATTTAGTTGCATATCATACATTATCCTTGAAAAATTCCAAAAATATTGCATTTGCATAGTGACATGTCTATTGAAACAAGGTTCCAAGCACCAATGATGCAACAAAGTTTGACGTATCAATCGACAATGCAATTGAATTTTAATCCAAGGCAATCACAATTATATCCAACCCAACAACAAGGCAATATCGATCAAACTTTTAATGATGAAACAAGTCTCCAAATACAAAAACTAGAGGAGAAGCTAGCTCAAGAAAAGGAGATATTGGAACAAAGAGTGAAAAACATTGAGAAGAATAGATCACAAATGTCCAAAATGTTTCAAAAATTTCCAGGTCGAAATCCAAAGATTGAGTCAATTGATGTAAGATCTCTTCTTGAACGATCAGACATACCAGCTCTCCTCTCACAAATAGAGATGATGAAACAATTTCAAGAAAAGAGACAACATCAATTTCAACATTAAGTGCCTCCACAACAAGAACAAGAAGGTGTTTACTATCAATCAGATTTTCAACCATCACAACCAATTGGTCAACAATTCCAACATTTCCAACAGACACAACCAATGGTCCAACATATACAACCAATACAACCAATGGTCCAATTTCAACAATATGTCCAACCAACTATACAATGTCCACAAATGGTTCAACCAATGGTGGAATATCAACAAGCTCAATCAACATATCAATGTCAACAACCACAACCAAACATTCAAAAACAAAGGTTGCAACCCACACCAAGCCAAATTTTGAACATGTCAAACCAATCTGATCAACATCTAGTTCGAAATCAAAACATGACATCAAACCAAATTCTTTCCAAACAAGTTCAAATTCTAGATACAACTATGTCAAAACCTCGAAAGAAAGGTGGCTTTATTGCAAGGATCTTAAGGAACCTACCAAGTGAGTTCTTTGAAGAAGATCAAGATAATACACTTATGTCTAGCAATGCCTCATCCCCCCACAAACAAATTGACTCTCCAGTGGCATCTATCCCTACACCTCTAGAAGTTTCACAAGAACCTTCCATATTGTCCTCATCAAACAATACACCCAAGGTTGAAATTACCCAAGGGTTATCCATAATTGATTGCCAAAATAATCCAATTCATGATGCACATCCTTGTCATGTTTCACAAATACAAGACCCAATGCCACCATGCACTTTATTGCCATTACCTATTTTAGAGGACCCCATTCGAAGTCCCTCTTCCTCATGTTCAAGCATTGATTCCTTGCCAAAATCCATCACAAATGTTCAAAGTGCATTTCCTTCATGCCAAAACATTGATTCCTTGCCAAAATCCCCCATGCATATCCAAAGTCCAACCTCATGTCAAGAGGATAATTTAGAGCATGAAGAAACGTCTCTTAAAACATATCAAGATCAAGATCCCGAAACCTTATCATCCCATCCAATTGTTGACCAGAACCCCATGTTCCTAGACACTCACGATGATTCCCCTATTCTTGTCCATCCTATCCAAAGTCCTATTGACACTCCATTCCCTGAGCAAGATCAAGATATCCCAGTCCATCCAATCCCAAATGATCCCCTTCCATTTCATGAAAAAAATGTCCTTTCAAATCCCATTGACATTCAAGATATCCTTTCCATCCTTTCCGATGATCCCATTAAAAGTCAAGAGCAAAGCACCTTTGAAGGGGATTCCAATGATCTTCCTCCTTGTCAAGATCAAATTATGCCTTTAAATCCTCCACAAGATCCTTTTTTTCCTCCATCTCCTTGTCTTAATGCTCCATATACACTCCAAGATCACATTTCTTTTGATGATCCCATTATTTCTCCCATTCCATCTCTTGAAGAGCTTTTCATTGAACCATGTCCACTACACAATCCTAGTCCCCCTCACAATCCTAATCCCACTCATGATTCTAACATGTCAGTGCAAGATGTTCATGAACCCTCGACATGCATAATGGGTTCTTCCACTTTGGTCCAATCCGATCCACTTCAAGATCTCATTATTTCTCTCATATCATATCCACCTCATAATGGACTCGTGTCTTCTTCCCAAAGAAAAGAGTATCCTACAAGTCAAGATATTCATAAAGGAAAAGGAGTAGACTTTCACAAGAAAGAACTCCTCAATATGAAAGAAGATCTTAAGGGTCATGTCTACACAACTCACTCTCAAGACGTTGGTACCCCTACTAAATCCAACATCCCTTCAAAATCCAAACATATCCCTTCCCCATCATACTTTCCATCCATCTTAGGTCCTTATATCCCTTCATCCTCTATGCAAGGTCAGCAAAGGCACACATCTTTGAGTAAATTTCATCAATCCAAAAGAACTCCACTTCATTCCTATCCATCCATGCATTCATTTCCCCCTCCAAGCAATTTGGATGCCAAGCATAAAAGTCATAAGTCTAGAAATCCACATGTATTCAAGGATCAACATGTCCAATCTAATCAACATGTCAAAGTAAAGAAAAATATGATCTATAAAGAAAAAGAAATATCCAAAAGGCCACAAAGGCCCACTGAGCAAAATAAAGCAAAGTCAACATATATATAGGGTTCCTAAATCCCTTGTGCAAGCAATGCACTCCAAGGAACCACAAAAGCATGAAAAATAAAAAACCATGTGGATCCCTAAGCAGCTTCTTGAAGCACAAAAAGAAAAATCCAACTTGGCATCCAAAATTGCTATTCTTCCATCCAAACCTCTCAAATCTATTCCTCCATCACCTTCTTCATCCATTTTGGGCCCTTATGTCCCAAAATCCCAAGTTATTCCTCCATCCAAACCTTCAAAGTCTATTCCTCCATCACCTTCTTCATCCATTTTGGGCTCTTATGTCCCAAAATCCCAAGCTATTCTTCCATCCAAATCTCACAATCTGAGATCCATTTTTCCTCCATCAGTCCATCACCCCTCAAGGTGTGTGCCAATGTCAATCTTGCCAACATTTCTATCCACTCAAGCATAGTTCTTCCAATACCCTATCCATTATCCAATGCATATTTTCCATCCTTCGATCCCTTTGGTCCAATCCTTTGTATAAATCCTTGCCTTAGTTTCATCTCATTTTCCATGTCCTTATCCTACCAATGTCTTTGAGCATACTTTTAAAGGTCATGGTCCATTTTTTCAAGGCCACTATCCAAAAAAAAAGACGCTTGAGTCCTTCTTCCATCCCCTATCATGTGTCCATCTTCTATTGAAAAAGTCAAAATACAAAAAAAAAATTTGAGAAAAAAGAAAAAGAAAAAAAAAAGTAAACGCAAAAATAATTCGTCCACTGGTGAAAACCTGGCAAACAGGCGCCTTGGGCAAGTACCATGATGAAAACCTGGCAAATAGGCATCATGCGTAATCTATGAACTTCTTGCACACCACACTTGGGGGTAGGTTTCCTCCTTCATATCCTATTGCCCTTCATTATCCTATCATACCATGTCATACTCCTCCATTATCCTATTGTCCCTCAGGTCCGTTTCCTCTTTCCACCTTTGATCTTGACAAGGCTGACGATCGTCATGAGCATCATGTATCTTGTTTGCAGCTTTTGGTCTTTATCCATTTTCTTATTACAACCTTTCATCCATATTCCCTAGCTTATTGCAACTTTCTGCCACTATCCCTTAGCCAATCTCGACTTTCAGTCCATGTCCCTTATCCATTCTTGGTCTTGCTTATCCTATCCATATCTTATCACTATCCATACACTCTTTTTCATTCCTTGATCTTGATCTGACATAAGGGTGAAAATTTAAACATGGTTTCAAAAACCTCTTGACATGTCCCTCATACCATGTCACTGCTTTACATTGTCATATCCAGTCTCTTGTCCCATCACGCCATAGCCCTTGAAAATTGCATTTGTATTGTCTCCATAATAAAAGGCCTTTGTCTTCCCTCTATCCAACAACATTTCAGCAAGCCTATTTATTCCCCTGTCATATTCCTTGCCTTGCTAGACACTGGGGGCAAAATCCCTAAAAAATTGAAAAATGTCCTGAAATAAATCATAAAAAATTGAAAAATGTCCTGAAAAAATCTCCAAATCAAAAAAAAAAAAAATTGAAAAATGTCCTGAAATAAAAACAAAAAAATTGAAAAATGTCCTGAAATAAAAAAAAAATCAAATAATGTCCTGAAAAAACTCCCTAAAAAGTCAAATAAAGTCCTGAAAAAAAAAATGAACAAATTTTTTTTTTTCAAAAACATTAAAAAACAAAAACAAGCATTTTTGCAATAAATAACCACTCTGTGCATAGACAGATCACTGAGTATACATCCAACGACTCACAATCCAACACTGTGCTTTAAGGAAATCACGCATTAACAGATGAACTTTTTCAATCAAACCAGACATTCAACCTGATCACAATTGTCATATCAATCGAATGTTACCATCAATATCATTTGTCCTTGTCTCTACTATCATAGGTCTTATACAGGGTGTGGTATACTTGAAACCAGACTGTGTCCTGTCTTAGACGGGGTACCACATGTCCTGAAACCAGATAGCATGATCGTCCTATCGACACTTTCAACTTTTGACAATGAAGATCAAGGTGTTTGTTTGATTTGTTGGAATTTGTGCCTCTTATCTTTTTACTGATTTATAATTGGCTTCAATCATGTTCCTATGTTGCTCGATGATGTCACTGAGTGATTTAGAGTGATCGGGATGGATCATGGTCCTTTTCTTTTTGGTTGTGATTGTTGTTTGTTTGTGATGTGTCTGTCTTTTGCAAAAAGGGTTGCATTTCAGCTCTGGCCTTCAATGCCATGATGCTACGCATCCATTTTGCTACATTAAAATAAAGGTTCTCACCTACAAAGTGCATTACTGAAAGCAAATTTTTCTTCGTCTCTAACTATCCTCTGTTTCATTTCTTCTTACTAACATTTCTTCCGTCCGTTCAGATAGTCAGTTCGGTCTAGTGCTCCGATTTCTCCAAACACATATGCTGCATCCTGCATCCATTTGGTTAGTACATTTGCATTACATCAAGAATCGTATCAAGCATTTTATCTATTTCATATTATAAATGCATTGAAAACACATAAAAAAAAATATATACATCCATACATGTTCCACAATAAACAATGCATAAGTCATCCATACATGGAAAATAACATATGTCATAACATATCGCATCCCATCATATCGATGCATATCATATCATATATCATCATAATATCGGAGTACAAAATTGGACTGTCTGTCCTAAGTATGGCCCGCAGGCTAACTACAAAATGTCAAACTACATAATGTCCACTGTCCGTCCTAAGGAGCACGTGCCTCTATCACTGGGTGCTCCCTCTGTCCTCCTCATCCCTGCCATGTCTCGCAGATGATGTCCCTCCTGGTCCTGGCTGTGGTGGTCTCATAGGTCCACTCACCCCCATGCTGCTCAATGACCTCCAAGAGCGTGCCCTGCTCGCTGTCCTCGATCATGCCCGATATGAAGCTGCTCTCTACTCTGGTGGGACTGCACTCTCATATAGTGTCCTCCAATGGCGTATCTCCTCTCTGGTCTCTACCAGCATCTGTGCCATCTCCCGTGCACTGGCATCCCGAATCGACCCAATATACTTAGTGACTCTCTGTTCTTCTCGCTGTGCCTGAGCTATTGCTGTGTCTCGAGCTACTGTGAGTCTGGCTATCTCCGCTCTGAACTAGTCATTCTCTCTCTCTAAAGTCGCAATATGATCCTGCTGACTCGCTATGGTAGCCCTACACATCTCCATCATCGTGCAAACCATCTCTCATACTCCTTTGTCATCCCGACATCCACTACATCTAATCTCCAATCCCACTGTCTCTGTTGTAGCTGGGTGAAGTCAGTATATGCTATGTGTGGCTAAATCATACTCCCCCACTGACTCGTCTCTCTATGAGATCGAGCAAAGTGTGTAGTCCTCCTAGGTATATCCTGCCTCTCTCCAAACTGCCATCTGACTCTCTCTGGCAGGTACATCTCAATCACTCTCTGGCGATTCACTGGTCGCCCAATCAAGTACCTCTCCTATCTACAATACGGTATCTCATCACTATCATCTGACCATCCAGGGCAATCACGATATGGCCTCCATGTGAACTCTCTCAGTCTGTCTAGCTCATGTCGCCAATACAATATGTATCCAAAAGGACCCTATCTCAGTGCTCCCCCATAGCAGTACACATATGGTCGATGTGGTACTACCTGTCTCTCTGTAATCGGTTGACATATGGCTATGTGCTCGAATGCCCATACCTATAACAATGTGACTCCATAGCTCAAAGTCTGAACTCCCTGATATGCTATCTGATGCAACTGAAAATATAGCATAGCTAGTACACATGGTCGCCATGCGTACACTGTCCCCTCTGTCGCCATCCACTCTAGCACTCTTCCCCATCCAATAGGGAATCCATGTCCTCATCTGTCTCCTGCTAGTAGACATGCTATCACCACTGCTATCACCACATATCGTCGATCATACTCTGATGCCATGGTCTCCCAACCAATCTCCCTCTCTACGATATCCAGATCATCTGCGTCGCACTCAAATAATCTGCACAATACATCTCTCCCTGTCACTGGGTCATACTCTACCATCTCTCCATGAATCGGAATGCGGAGGATACGCCATACATCCTCTAGTGTCACAGTCACCTCTCCAGTCGCCAAATGGAATGAGGAAGTCTCCGAATGCCATCGCTCTACCAATGCGGTAAGCAGTCTTGTGTTTGCCCTAATCTCGGGCATGAATGTGAAATAGTATATCCCAAGTCCTGCTAATGTATCTCTGTCCGTGCTCCTGAGTCTATGTCGTAGCATGAAGCAGTCAGGTCGGTTCTCTCATGTGATCAATGGATACTGACGACTCTGCATCACAATTGGGGCACATTTTGTCAGTTTTAGGGTTTGCTCCTACGGGTTACATTTCCTCATTTTCATGTCCAATCAAGGTGTTTTTCATCTAATCTAACCTATCCTACCCTTATTCCCCCTTTCCGGCTTATTTGCATTCTGTTTTGACCAAAATTAGGGTTTCCATTGCACAATTGCACCTGTGTGATGAGTCTTGTGCCTGTGTTACATGTCTTGCGCCTGTGTCTCCCTACACAAGCGCAGAAGACCCTACACAAGCGCAAGAGTCCCTTTTTGCATCCCCTGTGGGCCTCGCAATGTCCCGCAAGCAAGTCAAATTCATAAAATTGAAAACATGGGTTTTTGAGATACATACCGCTGCTCTCGCGTCGTCTGGTTGTCTGAATGTGCGTACATGTTCTCCGAGGTGATCTGCCCTTGGAATGTTCGCCATCTCTCTGCAAGTGTCCTTTTCCAGAGCAACAAATTCTCCTCTTTGGCTAGTGCAAATGAGCAATTTTCACTCTCTTTGCCTCATTTATAGATCTTTGTCAGTGCATAGATGGACATGCACCCTCTCCATCTCATGTTGGTCGCGGTCTTTTGTGTCTTTAATTGCTTGTCCTTCATGCATCCGATCTCCGATTGTCAGTCCGTTCGATCCTATCATTTTTATCAATCAATTGGCCTCTTTTTTGCATGTTTCCGGCCAATTCCTCGAGGGGGCATGCATATGTCATTGTCATTGTCTGGGGCATTTTCATTATTGTTCTTTGAAACAACGCTTAAAATCGCATTGTCTCAAAGAGGGGCAAAATGTAGACACCTAAAAATGGTCAACGCTTGCGGAATCGTACTTTAACATTTACGCATTGCCTTATTTTAGGGTTTTTGCGTCGCATTAACATTTCTCCTATGTTACACACTTGGTTTTTATCATTTGCGAGCATCGAGTCATTCTTCTACATTCTTCAGTTGTCTCGCTTTCGAAATTGGTCTTGTCGACAACAATCTTCAGTCATGATTTTGATCGATTTTATCCTATCACATCAATGTGCGTGCTCATTTGTCATCATTTTGGACATCGTCAATCCTAATTAGGGTTTTGTCCTCTTATCAATTTTATCATCTGGTGATCGATTTGTCATCAATCCTTATCATTTTCAATATTGTCGTTTTGCAATCGATTTGTCATTGATCATTGTTATGTTCGATTTTGTCATTTTGCGATCGATTTGTCATCGATCGTGGTCATTTTCAATCTTGTCGTCTTGCAATTTATTTTGTCATCGATCCTTGTCCTCTTGTCGATCTTGTCATTTTACGATCAATTTGTCATCGATCGTTGTTTGTCTCAATTATGTCAATTTGGATCAATTAGTCATTGTTCCTCGTCAATTGGCGCATTTATCAATCAAATCATTTATCACATTGGTTCTTTGTTAATCAAGAATCATGATCGAGTCAATTTTATATCAAGACCTAATTGTCATCCTTGCATTGCTAATTTATCTTCTAGGGTTTCGTGATTTAATCATTTAACCTTGTTTGTCATTTCTCCCTTTAGGATTAATAAATTATTTATTTATCCTAAGTCTTCTCATCGCAATTAAATGTTTAATTTAATTGGCTAACTAATTATTCCTCTTTTTGTGAATTAATTAATAAATGACAAATTATTAATTGATTTACCTAATTTCCTAATCTTTCATCAATTTCTAAATTCCCTCTTTGTGAATTAATTATTAAATGAAAAATTATTAATTAATTCACTAAATTCCTAATTTCCTCATTTTTCTAATTTCTAATTTCCTAATTTTCATCAATTTCTTAATTCCTAATTTCTTTATTCCTCTTTTTCTAATTTTCTAATTTTCTAATTCCTAATTTCAATTTCCTCCTATTTCTCTCCTAATTTCATGGGAATGACATGTCAATTTGTCATAATTTGTCATAATTGACAATCAATCAATTTTTGACATAGAAGTTTGTCATAATTTTTCATAAATTATCAATCAATCAATTTTGCATAGAAAGTGCATAATTTGTCATAATTTGTCACAATTGACATAATTGATTTGCAATTTCCATTTGAATTGAATCATGCTAATTTGATCATCTCTCCAATTTGTCTATAAATTGGATGAATTTCTTCAATCTTGGCTAATGAGAATAATAATCACTTTGTCGAATCAATCACGCTTCAAGTACTCTTGCGCCACGATCTTGTTTATTTGCTTTCATCTCATGTGTGTGCACTTGAAGGTGAGATCCACAAACAAAGGCTATTTGGAGAAGAAAGAAGGACAATGGAGCCGCATGAAGGAAGCATTTAGATCTACATTTGGTTTGCATAGTCTTTAGTTTTGAATGTTTTGCTTTTCATGTCTCTATTGAGTGTGTTAGGATTGATCATTGCATTTGAGCTTTCGTGATTGAGCTAGATTAGTATTTTGATTTGCTTTGATGATTTCCGATTTCCTAGCTACAGGTATGATTTCATGTTATTTTCATGTATTTATATGAGCTTCTTTACATAAATTTTCACATTTACCTTCATGCTTTAGATCATTTATCATATTTGGTTTGAAGCATTGTCATTTACATTCACATTTACATTTAGGGTTTACTCTCATGCATAGGGTAGGTCTAGTTTCTTTCATTTTAGGATCTTGCACGCACAGAAGATTCCTCTACACACTATTTTAATATACAAATCGGCTATTTGTGGAGATGGAAATCACCAAAATAGGGGTTTGACTAAGGCAAAACCCTATATAGCCACCCAAACCTTCCCTTTTCAGTTGCAGGTGCAGAAACAGGTACCCGAAAGAACTTTCAGCTTAGGAAAAGGCATCAAAACCACCTAGAATCATTAGATCTTCCCTAATTTGCCTAGGAAAGGGGCATGGCGCCCTAGTCCTACCTAGGATAGTGATGTGGTGCCATGGTCCCTCCACTTTGCAGTGAAATTTGACAGGTTGTAGCTTTAGGTTATCAAATTTGCAGTCTTTCAGTTGCAGCCTCCTATCTAAAGAAACAAGACAGTGGCGTGGCACCCTGGTCCTAGTCAGTTTGGCTCAGTTTGTAGCTTCAGTTACACATCCAAAATCCTCCCCCTTTCATGCTTTTAGCATCTCAGTTTCAGATCTGCAAGTTTGTTCAATTTCAAGTTCATTTGTGCTTCATTATTTATCTCCAAGTCTAGTTGATCATTCAAACCTTAGTTTTTCTCATCATTTGCAACAAGAGGAATAGAAACCCTAAGAGATAATCCTTGGCTCTCTCTTTTTCACAAGAAGTATCCAAAGTGATTTATCTACCTAGGCTCTTTCGTATTCCCAATGTGTTGGCAAAAGTGGGATTAGGTCCTAGTCACCCGATCTCGCTTTTCCCGCCTTCTCATTTTGGTGAACCCGACTTGAATCCAACCTTATTTAATTATGATTTATGTTCTTATATTTGAGTTATTTTTTCTATTTAAAATTCAAATTTACATTTACAAGTTTCAATTTCTTGCAAATTTAAAAAAAAATAGAGGTTAATTTTGTTAAAACCCTAATTTTTCAATTCAAAATTACACTCGTGGATAGCTTAATTTGGATCATTAATTTCAGATCAGGTTTAGGAACTCATTTCACTTATAAATTTTATTTTATAAATCAAAATTTAGAGTGCTTGCATTGGTTAAAATTGAACATTTTCTTCTATTTTGCATATGTTATCATTTGAATGAGGATTTTTTTTTTGTCATGATACATTCATTTTGTAAATGTGATAATGGGTTAGCTTCCCTTGTTCCAATTTTTCCATCTATTAAAGAACCTCCTCCTATCTGTGACAACATTTTAGTGCCTAAAAGAGTTGTTAACAACCCCTTCAAAACTCTCCCATGCTCTAAGGATGAAGATTTGAAGAGTAATCTTGACAATTCTCCTAAAATGTGCCCTTCCCATCTAGCTATCTTAGAGGAAGAGGATGATATAATAAAAAACTTTCTTAATGTTACTTTTCCATCTTTACATGATTCCTCTCTAAGTGAAAAGGTATTGATGGACATTGACTTATCTTCTCCTAAACTTGGTCTTACCAATGGGGGCATGTTAGAGCAACAAGAGGTTATGAACACTTCTTCCAAAGATCCCCTTCCTAAGCATGAATATTCGGAGAAAGATGTTAATCTCCTTCCTAAATAATACTCCCCTCATGAGGATCATTTTGTGCAAGAAGATGGTAGTGTCCCTACTTTTCCTAGTGATGGCATTTCCTCTTTTGTATCCAACAAAATTCCCACTAGAGATGATGCATTAATGAGAAATGCCTGCCCTTCTCTTAAATCTTGTCTTATCTCTAAAGATGCCATAGAGAAAGAAGATGAAATCATAATAAATTTCCTTAATTCTCTCTCCCCTAAAGATCCTATTGAAGACATTTTAAGGAAAGAGTCCCTAATGATTTAAATACATGTAGTGATTCTCTCCTTCCTAAGGATGAAGAATTAATGAACAATGTTATCCTTTCTCCCAAAATTGGAAATAGAAATAAGGACATCTTTTTGCAAGATATTTCTAATACTTTTACTAATGAACTCACTATTTGGGATGAACCATTAGAAGAAGGTGTTGATTATTCTCTCCCCCACGGGAGAACCCTAGCCAAAGGGGATAAAATCATGATTGATAATTCTCTTGATAGCATCTCACCTTCCATGAATCTCAATCATTTTTCTCTAAAGGTAAGCATCTCCCTGTCCTCAACTTGGTTCTACTCATAAGGATACCCTGGTTCAGGATAAGATGGTTAACATCATTTTCAAAGATCCCCCTCTCAAAGGTGAGAATTTAAAGAGTAATGTTGATCCTTCTCCTAGAGAGTTTATTCCCTATGTAGATCCTTTGGTGATAGAGGATGATATGACCTTTCCTATAAAATCAATGCCTACCCCTAGTCTCCCTCCTAAAATTGATCTTATATGTGATAATATCTTAGTGCAAGAAGAGACTATCAACAATTCTTCCAAAAATCTTTTTCATTCTTCTTCTAAGGACACCTTTGATATTCCTAAACCATCCTCAACCAATTTTATACATGTGAATGAAACACCTAATAAATCCCTCTTCATAGTTCAAGGTGCTTGTCCTTCTCAAAAGTCCCCATGTAAGCCTATCTTAGTGGTTCAAGGTGGTTATGCTAATGATTCTTTTTTCACTCCTAAGAAACCTATTATTACTATGCAAGTAGGCTATCCTACTAAGAGCCCTTATGAGTATGCTAAGAAAATTACTGGAGAGAGTTATAATACGGTTGCTCATACCTACAACACAAGAAACAATAGGGAACCTAGTCTTCATCTAGTTATCCCAACTTCACTTCCTCCCTCTCAACCTATTCTTCCACAAGCACCTCGTATATCAACCTTTAGTAAGGAGTATGATCTCATTGAACAACTTAAAGCTACTCCTACCACGATTTCTATTTGTGATTTAGTTTAAACTTCCCCTACCTATCATAGGATGTTACAATATGCTTTGAAAAAATTAGATGTCCCACTTGTAGTGACACCTAATAACATGACTTCTTTGATTGATCCTACGAACAAACCTAAAGCTCAAATTGTATTCAAACAAGATGAGTTACCTTCTCCTAAAATCCAAAATCAATATGATCCTCTTATGATTGTGGTTATTATCCATGATAGTGCTATAAGAGGAACCCTTGTGGACAATGGATCTAGCCTTAATGTTTGTGGTGTGGACTTATTGGATAAGATTAAAGTGGATCGTTCTCTCATTGAACCTACTTCTCTTACTATTCAAGGCTTTGATAATGTTGCTAAACAATGTCTAGGTGTCATAACCTTTCCTGTAAGGGTAGGTCCTGTCATGTTACCTACACCTATTCATGTTATGCCTAGTAATTTGACATATAACCTTCTATTAGAGAGACCTCGGATTCATAGCATGCAAGCTGTCCCCTCAACTTTGCATAGGCAAGTCAAATTCATTTATAACAATAAGACATATACCTTGTTAGCTTCCAAACCTCAATAAACATTAAAATATGGATCTTCTTGTTCAACTACTTCCCTTTCTTCTTCCAATCCTTCTACTTATTCAAATACATCTACTTCCTTTAATTATTTTGTTCCTTTCAGTACTCCCAAGTCTTCTACTCAATTGGAATCTCCTCCCGAGGATATCTTTTCTCCCGAAGGAGTGCTCTTAGATGATGATTGAGGATCTCTAGACTTTAACCCTACTTGTATAGGAGAGTATAGAGTATCTTGGAAAGCATCTAAGACTGAGAAGGAGAAATCTAAAGAAGAACCTAAAGAGCAACCCACCTTGTCTAAGCAACTAAGTAACAACTTTGTGGTTGCTTGTAATTCAAATAATTCTTCAAATCCTTCCTCTAATTCACATAGCACTGAGACCTATGAGTCTTCACCATCTCTTTCTAATTTGGCATCCCTTTATGGTCCTGGTTTTCACATTTTAGCTAAGAATGGATATGATGGAAATGGTTGTGGCACAAATGAACAAGGAGTTAAAGTTCCTTTAGAACATAATACACACAAATCTTCATTTGGACTTGGATATAATCCTTCTAATCCCACCAAAGTATCTAAAAGACCATCTCTCAATGTGAACGCTATATTTAGTAGTGATGATAACCTCATCTCAATTAAATCATCTTCTACTTCTTTCAAAACTCATCCCCCTCATAAGGAAATCTTGGTGATGAATAAATCTCTTTATGAATATCCTCAAGAGATTTAAAATCCCACTTATGAGACTTTATCTTCTACTCATTCTAAAATCCCTTCTTCTAGGAATAAGGCTCTAAGGAATTATGCTTATCCCTCTCCTAAGATTTCTTGTGTGCAAGAAAAGTATGACTTAGTGGCCTATTATTCTCCTATAAACTTCTCTCTTTCTAAAGACTTTTTAACATTCATCATCTTAGACATGTTTTTAATCTCACTTATAGTAGAGCATTTAACATGCCATATTCAAATACCTCATTCAATCTATCATGTCTTTAAATAAAATTAATGGCTATTATGTTTCTCATCAATATGTGACATTGGTATCTCACTTATTGGGGGCTCATTTTCATTCATGGTGGTACAATTTCATGTGCAATCATACTTTTGGAAGCAACATAATAGCCTATTTCTATCTCATCTCTTCTCCCTATATATATAGGGGGCAAGAGTGATTTCAAGCATCTCTCCTTATTAAGATTAAAAATTTCTCCTTTGTGAAGTAGAGTCTTATATAAGGATTTCTTATTGATTGTAGAGGTGTATTCATATTTGAATTCCTTCTCTCATATTAGAACAAGCATCCCTAATGGGGATCTTAAGTACATATCCTTAATTGTGACCTCCTCCTTGGTGTTGGAAGTCTTTGATCATTCATAAATTTATTTTCTTCATTGAGTAGTATCTTTTATAATAAACCCTTCTATTTTGTGCACGTGCATATCCCCGATGAGGATCTCTTGCCTTCTTTTAGAAGAGTATTGTTATAATTAATCTCTCTTTGATGTCATCTCAATCCTTTGCTGTTTTCAAATCTTTTGCATTCATTCATTCTAGAAGATGTTATTTTTGTCTAAGACAACTCCTCTTGAAGGTAGATGTCTTTTGGACAAAGATCTCTTCTCCTCCAAGGATCTCCTTTACACTTATATAGTAAGATATCTCTTTTCAACTATCTTATCCTTCCTTGAAGAGTATTCCCTCTCTTGCTTGGATTTATGACATTGTTGCATGATGGATATCTTCTTGGTGTCGAAGGTAGGTATCCTTGTTCTACTTGCACACACATGCATGAGGTTGAGTGGAACTAATGGTGTTCTCACTTTCCTCCCTTACATGGATCACCTAGACAGACTCTTGGGGATAGTTTTCCATGTCCTCTCCATGGATAATCTAGTTTTAGGGGTGAGATATCCATGGTTCATTTTCTCTTCTCATGGATCACCAAACTGTGTATTCATGCTTTCTATCTCTTCTTCCTTCTCTTTTCATTTGTTTCCATTTAAATCTTTCATCTTGTGTTAGAGAGCTCTCAAATCCTCACACTCTTTGTTGTGTTGGAATTGAGGCTTAGTTATCTTTATTACCAAATGATTCTCCATTAGTTTTTGATTTTGTATCAAATCTTCTTGTGAGCATTTGTCATTAATCTTCTTTCACAATTCGATGTGGTAAACATGATACCCTATTTCAACTCACTAAATTAGCAAGCCAAAACATGGGGGGGCATATAGCTACCCTTAAATTTTCATCACCTTCCTTAGTAAGCATTTAGGTGATTTTGTGATTTTATCTAACATGTGGTTTTTCAAGGGTGCGGATCCTAATAGTGTACTGCAGATACTGCTGAGTGCTTCATCCGACAACTTGTGGATATATCCTTTTTCATGAATGTTTACTTTTTTTTACTTTAGCTTGCATATGTATGTAGTGTCATATGACCGCTAAAGTGGGGGTTAAATATAGTGTCATAAATTGTACACCCTTGCTAGGGTGGTACAATTTCACACTTAGTTTAGCACCTGTCTTAGTGTGTTTGTATCTTGCATTGTAATTTCCCTTTAAGCATTTAATTAATTAATTTAATTAAATCTAAAGTCCCATTTCATCACTCTCCACATCATAAAATTGGGTCCTTTACCCTAAGTGTGCCCCTTTTTATTTTATTCCTCCCATAAATCATTTAATCATAAACCCTAATTATGTCCTATTTTGACCTTTAAGGCCTGATTTATCATATCAAAACACCTCAAAGTTAACTGTAACTTTGGGATTCACTCTAATATCATCATATCTAACAACCCTAAAAATTTGGTGAAAAGTTGGTTGGATCGTGGCAGGAGTGCACATGGTCCTCGACTTTTTTCCTGAAATTTTGGGAGCACAATTCTATGATATTATAATGCTTAACCCAAAAAGATTGGTGGGAAATTAAATTCCTAGGTCGGCCTAAAGGCAGAATTATGTCGAAATTAAGATCCAAGGTTTCATACATAAGAGCTCTCTTTCTTCATTTGAAGGCAACTAAGATCGATCTATCTAAGAATCCAAGAGAAGGGTTTTGGCGCACAAGGAGCCTTCTATGTAGTGAAAGAGAAGCCTATGTGGAGTCTTCAACAAAATTCAACAACATTAAACAACATTTCATCAAGCATTCATCATCAATTAAGAGCCTTGAAGACATTGAAGAGTAATAGGAGATGTAGTGGCAATATCTCTCCTTTGGGGATTGGTATGATTTCATGTTATTTTCATGTCTTTGTATGAGCTTCTTTACATAAATTTGCACATTTACCTTCATGATTTTTATTATTTAGCATATTTGGTTTGAAGCATTGTCATTCACATTCACATTTACATTTAGGGTTTACTCTCATGCGTAGGGTAGCTCTAGTTTCTTTCATTTTAAGATCTTGCACACACTATTTTACTATACAAATCGGCTATTTGTGGAGGTGGAAATCACCAATACAGGGGTTTGATTGAGGAAAAACCCTATATAGCCACCCAAACCTTCCCTTTTCAATTGCAGGTGCAAAAACAGGTACCCGAAAGGACTTTTAGCTCAGGAAAAGGCATCAGGACCACCTAGAATCATCAGATCTACCCTAATCTGCCTGGGACAAGGGTGTGGCACCCTATTTCAACCTAGGATAGTGGCATGGTGCCATGGTCCCTCCACTTTGCAGTGAAATTTGATAGGTTGCAGCTTTAGGTCATCAGATTTGCAGTCTTCCAGTTGTAGCCTCATGTCTGCAGAAACAAGACAATGGCGTGGTAACCTGGTCCCGGTCAAATTGGCTTATTTTGTAGCATTGGGTACACATCCAAACTCCTCCCCCTTTCATGCTTTCAGTATCTCAGTTTCAGATCTACAAGTTTATTCAATTTCAAGTTCATTTGTGCTTCATTCTTTATCTCCTAGTCTAGTTGATCATTCAAACCCTAGTTTTTCTCATCATTTGCAACAAGAGGAATAGAAACCCTAAGAGATAATCCTTGGATCTCTCTTTTTCACAAGAAGTAGCCAAAGTGATATATCTCCCTAAGCTCTTTCGTATTCCCAATGTGTTGGCAAAAGTGGGATTAGGTCCTAGTCACCCGATCTCGCTTTTCCCGCCTCCACAGTAATAAAATCATGTAAATACACACAAGGCTTGAAGTATACATGCAAGTATTTAAGAAATAACACTAGTAAGGCATGAATAAATGTACACATAAATAAACATAAGGTATGAAGTGTACACGTTAGACATGTAAGGTATGAAGCAATACTAATAGAGGTGCAAAGCATACATATAAAATACATAAGAAGTAAATATGTGGAAAACACTTTATGCATGAATCCAATATGTCAAGTATGAAGCATACACATGAATACACAAGACATGGGTCACACACATGAATACATATAAGGTGCAAAGCACAAAGTTTACAAATGAAAGCACATAAGGCAAGAAGCATCTATGTAAAACATGGAGTATACACATAAGGCATGAATACATGTAAAGCATGAAGTGTAGACATGAATACATGTAATACATAAAGCATGAAGTATACACAATAATTCACTTAAGGCACAAAGCATACATGTAGCATAAAGTGTACATATGAGGCATGAAGTAACACATAGAAATACCATAGACATGAAGTGTACACATGAGGCATGAAATAATGCACACGTGTAAGGAAAGAAGCAACACACATGAGTATATGTAAGGCATGAATTAATACACATAAGGCTATTTAAATCATGAATCATACATATGAATACAAGGAAAAAATGAAGTAATACGTAAATACACATAAAGTACAAGCATATATGAGAAAGGTACTCATGGAGTGGACATGCTGAAAACAAATTAGTCATGAAGCATAAATGAGAAAGGTATTCATGGAATAGACATGCTGAAAACACCTCGTTCATAAATACACAAAAGATATAAAACACATATGCTGAAAACATGCCAAACATGGTGCAAAAACAAGGTATACATGAGGAAAGTGTATATATATAAAACACCCATGGAGTAGGCATGCTCAAAACACATTAGACATGAAGTAGTTAAAGGCACACTCATAAGAATGCAATGCTAGCCTAATCAAATTCAATTTTTGATTTATTTAAGAAGAGGGCTGAATAATTAGTCTTATCTAGGTAATTATTGTTGGCTTGATGATGATTGTAATGTATTCATCACTTGTTGTCATTGATGAAACACTCTCACACACACATATGATTACATTGACTACCAGTGTAACTTCAATTGGTTTACACTGTCAACTGGTATGTTTAAGGTTTATCTCTGATCAATACTTTGTGTCAACCGGTATGTGCATAAGAGACAACCTGTGGCTACACTAATTCACCATCAAAATGAAGATGAATATGAAGATGGAGATCAAGCGGAAGATTCCAGGACAATGGTTCACATGTTTTCTTCCAACCGGTATTGACTGTTCTAACCAGTATCTGATTTTGTGATGAGTTACCAACACTGACTTCTTGGCAGTCATTTTTGTGATGAGTTTTGATCACTTGTCTAGATACACTGCACCTAGGAAATTGTGTTTTGATTTCCTTAGGCCGACATAAGATTTGAATGTCTATTTTAAGACATATTAGTTAATCATTTGAAATATATAGAGAATGAGTATGGTTATGATGTTATGCAAATACTAAAATGCATCAAGAGTGAAAGCTTTTGTTGAAGAGCGATAAGTCTTAAGATGAAGAGCAGTGTTGAATGTACTTAGAAGGATCTAATCAAGCAAGTATTGTGCTACTCAGAACAGATCAAACCATTCTTATTGTTTTCTAATCATTACAACATAATCAAATCCCCTAACTGGGTAAGCTCTAACAAGCTTCATTGTACAAATCCTCTAACAAGGTGATCCTTTAGTTTGGATTCTCAAATCCTCCAATGAGGTTACTCCTAACAGGGTAGTACTTTTAACAGGGTATAAGCTTCTAATCAAGCTTTGGGATCTCTAACAAGATTCATTCCTAGCAGAGCACTTTGTAGACCTTAACTGGTCAGTTATCTATTACTGTAGATAGTTAACTTGTGAGTTCCATCTCACCGTGGTTTTTACCTATTTGGATTTTCCACGTATAAACACTTGTGTTATGGTGGATGCTTTACTTTTTGTGGATGTTGTTATATCATATTGGATAGAATGTATTTTGTTTAAATGCTTGGTTAATTTCATCTACTGGTTAGTGTTTGAAGTAGTGTTTTATTTGGTGTCACTAATTCACCGCCCCTCTTAGTCCTTTTCAAGTCCATCAATTGGTATCAGAGCCTAACTTCTTTGAAGCCTAACTACTTAGAAGGGAGTCTTGAAACTACCATGGGGGACAAAAGCTACTTCAAGATGGCTAGAGAGCTAGAAGCTAGCAGAAATGAAGTTGAATCCCTTAGGGGCAAACTGAAAGCTTCTCAAGTGAAAAGGAGAGAGCTATCTGAAAAAATATTAGAATTATTTGATAATAGTTCTTTGGATGAAGCCAATATTGAAGCTTTAGCAGAAGAAGTTGAAAATTTGAACGGTGAGAAACCGAATCCAAGGAGAGAGCTAGAAGGTCTCACTATCCGCATGAGTCAGGAACTAGAAGCTAGAAGATCTGTTGAGGATATTATCAAGGAAAGAGATCAAGAGATTATAAAGATCAAATGGGAAAAAGACACTATGCATGAGAACTTGATTGCTGAAATAGAAGAAAAGGAGAACCTAAAGCTAGATCTTGAGCTGGCATCATCTCTGAAAGAGAACATGTCTAAGCATAATGAAGATCTCGTCAAAAAGCTTACTAAAGCCAATGATAAATTGAAGAAGTTCGTCAAAAGTTCTGCCATGCTGGAAGAACAAATTCAATCACAGAGAATGAAGGGTGATATCTCTGGACTTGGTTTTCATACAACTGAAAAAGGTGAAGCCTCCGGTACAAAGAGAAATTATCCAAAGAACAAAACTCCTAAAGTCAATAAGACTATCGGTAAGAAGGTTTTTAAACCTGTTTGCTTTGTTTTCCATAAGCTTGGTCATACTGCAAATGTTTGTAGAGACAAACCTAACAGAAATGCAAATTACAATACTAATGCTAGGTATGTGTCAAGAAAGTTTGAAGGTCTTTGCTTCACATGTGGAATGTATGGGCATAAACATGTTGAGTGTAGATATGGAGCAAACAATCCTATACCACACATGCATCCAAGACCAAATGGTGACCGGATAAGGAACTTTGATAACTGGGTAAACCTGAACTGGCAAAGATCCTATGGCAAGCGGTTTAGTCCATTCGAGATGGAAAAGGTAACAAATGTTATTTGCACCTTCTATAATAACTTTGGTCATGTGGCTATGAACTCCAGAAGAAGAACATGAAGAAGAAATGTAGTACCTTGGAGATCATTTGGTATGGTCTGTTACCACTGCAACAAATCGGGGCACTTAGCAAAATTTTGTAGATCAAGAAATAACAAACCAGTCAACTCTTTCAAGGATTAGAAAGGAAAGCAGAAAGTTGATGTTGAGGAAACCAGAGAGGATATGAATCGGATTTGGAAGAAGAAAAGTGATGACTCCATTGTTCCTTCACCTAGTGAAGAGAACCCAACACTGATGACTTGAGCTTGTTTTAACATGGCTAAGGGGAGCTTAACGGTAAAACATCTTCGGATCCCTTGTAAAATGAGCGGGAAAGAATTTTTGAATCATGAATTTTGGTGACTTTTTGTTGACATGTTATCAACCAGTTTTTCACTTGAGCAGTGAAATTAGGGTTTGTAACCCTAAAGTGTGAGCATTTATTGCAGTTGGTAAAAAGGATAAAAGGAAGTTTTACTTTGTCATTTTTACCCTAACTCTTTCGAGAAAGAAATTTGAAGCGATTGCAGAGCCGAATAAGATTATCTTGTTGTCAATTGGTGAATTGTTTCGTGATTAGAGAAATTAAGTTGAATCGAAAGTTGCAGAGAGGCAAACTGGTGTGCATTTGGGCATTTCAACTGGGAAACGGAGCAATGTGCAAGAAACAAGGTATTTCTTTGAGTATACCACTTCGAAACTTGCTTATCTAGAATGGCATCTACTTCTAAGTCTGTAGAGAGGTTGATGATCACTACTGAGCCTGAGAAGGCTCTAAAGGCAAACCAAATTATGTCTTATAATGCATTATCACAAGTCCCGAGCGGAGTTGTGGTGAAAGGTGACTTGTCCAGTTATATAGACTGCAAGATA
Source organism: Cryptomeria japonica (assembly GCF_030272615.1). Taxonomy (NCBI): domain Eukaryota; kingdom Viridiplantae; phylum Streptophyta; class Pinopsida; order Cupressales; family Cupressaceae; genus Cryptomeria; species Cryptomeria japonica. Next base: position 21,468,587 of record NC_081408.1, on the reverse strand, counting down.
GAAGATTTAGGAACTCTACACATATATACACAGTTGAAATCACTCTGTGATAAGAACAGAAAGATTGAAACAAAGTATGCTAGGGTGTTTGAAAAAGGTTTTCATAATGCCGCCTACTTTCTTGAAGATTTTGAGGAAGAACACATCAGAATCATTTTGAGTCAAGTTCACAGAGAGAACATGTATTTAGAAAGGACTCACACAATAACCAAGGAAGATATTCAGGCTATAACTGGTTATTTCTCAACTGGTGAAATTCCTATGCTAAGATGAATTTCAAAGGATAGTGTCTTCAAATTAACCGATTCTACATTTGATGGGCGTGCTTTTTCTATCAACAATATTAAAGACCCTGCAGTGAAACTAGCAGCAATGGTGATAGGCTACTGGGTATTTTACTCTAGTAGACTTAATAGTGTTCCATCTGCAGCAATTCATACAACACGTAGAATGATTGTTGATAATGTAGATTATGATCTCTGTGAAGCCATCATAGGGCAATTATTTCAAAATTTGCAATCTATTAAGAAGGACAACACTCAAAAGTTCAAATATGGTCAGCTATTAGTTGGGTTATTTTTCTATTTCTAGAACTTCCTACCAAGAATTGGAGACATTGAATGGTCAAAAGACCTATCGGTCAATGCACAGATCAAGAACAACATTAAGGCTATGAAGAATACCTTTTCAACTACCTTGAATAAGTATTTTAATGAGTTTTAGAAAAATATGAGCATGAGAATGAGATGACCTGAAGATGTGGTAAAACACTTTGCAAAAGACATAGTCTTCACTATTACCACTGAATTTTGCTTGATGCAAGCAATTGAGCCCAGAGAGGAAGAGATGGAAGATATGAGCTATGAGGTTAATCATGATTTACTGGTTGGCTATGTTAATACCCTGTTAGCATCGCCTAAAGATAAACAATAGACAAAATTGGACACTGTGGCAGTCCAAGTTGTACCAACAGAAATTGGTACTATACCTGTAGCTAATGTGAAAGGAAAGAAAAAGAAGTCTGATGAAACGTCTCCTGTGATAAAGACCACAAGGGTGACTCAAAGTGTCCTAACCAAAAAGGAATCAACACCTATAGTATATGTAAAGAAGGAGAGTGCACCAAAGAAGAGAGATTGAAAATTGATTTTGCAACCAGAGTCTGAGGGAACAGATTCTGAAGAAGAACTAAAGAAGGAAAAAGCAACTGGCAAAAAATCCAAGAAGGTAAAGGTAGTGCCAAAGGCAACTACACCTATTGATATAGCTACCTACAAACCTGACACAGTTTTTGAGAGAACAATGAAGACACTAGGAAGGAATAGGTTTGACAATGTCAAAGAATATTTTGATTCTTTCACTGAAGATGAGCAGAAGCAAGTCATTCAACAGGTAATCACTTATTTGGGTCATGACAATAGATTTCTGCATGACTTGGAAAATGATATTTCAATCTCTTTGTATAACACTCTTTTAGATAAATGGGAGGAAGCTATTCGAATTGGAAAAGAAAATTATTGATGAAATATTTGTACAATATTTTCCCAATTTATCCTCGAATGGAATTAGTGCTTTAGTTGAGCAATGAAAAGTACATTTTGATTTTAAAATGAGAATATTGAAGATTATTAATGCAAAAAGGGCAGTTATTGAGTCTGAGACACATTAGATAGCCTGTGTAATCAAACAGAGGGAAGAACTCGTCCACTCTAGAAATAAGGATAATACTATAGATGATGTTCCTCTACCGAAAATAGATGAAGAGGAGATTGTTCAACCTGACATAGTCTATCCAATCAAGAAGAAGGATACTTCCATTATTCTTGTTGATGAAGATATTCAGAACACAGTGGACCTATCTAGAGACAACATTGCACTAGATATGGAGCCTCCTACAATTACTGAAGTACAAGTTACATTAGTTGATCAACCAACTATTCAACTAAAAGTGGACAGTGAACTGACAACAGAGTGACTGGAGAAACCCCAATCTCCACCGCTAATTGAAAATACTCAAAAGGAGTCTACTGAGAAAGTTGTCACTCAGTTACCTGAAAAGACAACAGAGCAAAATACAGAGAGAGCTATCATTAAGAGTGTACCTCCTGAACTGGCGAAGCAGAAATTACTTGAAGATGATGATGATGTTTCTTTAAGTATTTTAGGACCCATTGATATGAACACTTTGAGTGCATCAGAAATGTTGAAGATTGCTAATGTTATGCAATCTAGAGCGCATAATAAGAGACTGAAAGAGCAAAGGATTGAAGCACAGACAATCTAGAATGTAGTAGAATTTTTTTCTGGTTTACTATCGGAAACAGCTGTTGCACATTTTCCTACACCCATTAGCAAACTTGGTCAGTTAGTTGCAGATGCATCTGATCAAATCAAGTCACTTAAAGATGCTGCTCAATTGTTTGCTGAGAAGAGCCACAAGAAGAAATATGGAGATAAACTGGCAAAGAACATTGAAAGTGGAAAAATGGTTCTATCTCATAATGGAAGTTTGTTGAGAAAAGCTATTGAATATGGAGGAAAGTATCTTGCCTTTACCTCCAATGTTTCTTTCTTTTATTCTGACATTTCTAAGAGTGAAGTTGAAACTGAGCAAGAAATGGAAAGGATATGCAAGGCATATGTCCCACTCGAGAACTCCATTCATGCCTTTAACTGGTCTATAGATGATTTGCATGATAGATTGGACAGTAATGATAATGAGAAGGCTAAGAGAATCCAATCTCTAAAAGAGCTCAAGAGTCTGCTCACATCACAAGTTAACATTCTTCAGAGAGCCTACTCCAATGCAGGAGCTATTCTTGCTACTCCTGAAACCTGCATGCTAGACTCAATGGAAGAATTTCATTCGCAGCTGATGTCTACAGTTGAGTATACTGCTAACATACTAGAATCATGGGAAAATGCTTTATCATAGATGAAACAGAACTTCAATGATATTTTTATGAGATTAGCCAATGCATGAACTTTTTAAAGTTGTTAATATATGCTGAACACTTTGATACAACTTTTCTATATGTATATGTATATATTTTACTTTTTCATTTTGGCATTGTTGTCAAAGGGGGAGTAGAAATATGTATGCGTGTTTTTGAAAATTTTGTATTTATGCATGCATTAAGGGGGAGTATGAAAATATGTGTAAATTTGTTGTGTATGCACACTTAGCGGTATTGTATTACTCTAAAATTTTCTAAGTGTTGCCATCAATGCCAAAGGGGGAGATTGTTGGCTTGATGATGATTGTAATGTATTCATCACTTGTTGTCATTGATGGAACACTCTCACACACACATATGATTACATTAAATACCAGTGTAACTTCAATTGGTTTACACCGTCAACTGATATGTTTAAGGTTTATCTCTAACTGGTACTTTGTGTCAACTGGTATGTGCATAAGAGACAACTTGTGGCTACACTAAGTCGGCATCAAAATGAAGATGGAGATCAAGCAGAAGATTCAAGGACAATGGTTCACATGTTTTGTTCCAATTGGTATTGACTGTTCTAACCGGTATCTGATTTTGTGATGAGTTACCAGCACCGACTTCTTGGCGGTCATTTTTGTGATGAGTTTTGATCACTTGTCTAGATACACTGCACCTAGGAAATTTTGTTTTGATTTCCTTAGGCCGACATAAGATTTGAATGTCTATTTTAAGACATCTTAGTGAATCATTTGAAATGTATAGAGAATGAGTATGGTTATGATGTTATGCGAATACTGATATGTATCAAGAGTGAAAGCTTTTGTTGAAGAGCGATAAGTGTTAAGATGAAGAGCAGTGTTGAATGTACTTAGAAGGATCTGATCAAGCAAGTATTATGCTACTTAGAACAAATCAAACCATTCTTGTTGTTTTCTAATCATTACAACAGAATCAAATACCCTAACTGGGTAAGCTCTAACAAGCTTCATTGTACAAATCCTCTAACAAGGTGATCCTTTAGTTTGGATTCTCAAATCCTCCAACGAGGTTACTCCTAACAGGGTAGTACTCTTAACAGGGTATAAGCTTCTAATCAAGCTTTGGGATCTCTAACAAGATTCGCTCCTAGCAGAGCACTTTGTAGACTTTAACTGGTTAGTTATCTATTACCGCAGATAGTTAACTTGTGAGTTCCATCTCACTGTGGTTTTTACCTATTTGGGTTTTCCACGTATAAACACTTGTGTTATGATGGATTCTTTACTTTTTGTGGATGGTGTTATATCATTTTGGATAGCACGTATTTTGTTTAAATGCTTGGTTAAGTTCATCTACCAGTTAGTGTTTGAAGTAGTGTTTTATTTGGTGTCACTGATTCACCCCCCACTCTCAGTGCTTTTCAAGTCCATCAATTATTGAAGTAGGTTTGTCCAACCTACAAGAGACACCAATCCCCACTCCAAGATATGAGCACCAACTTAGTATATGGGACACCAATCTCGTCAAAATATAATATAAATGGAATGCGAACACTCAGGGATGAATACTCAGCTACTTTATGATTTGATTAACTTCAAAACTTCATTACATAATGCATATGATCTTCAAATGAAACTGCACACAATTATTGAGATGTTACTCACACAACATCACCCACATACTTGCACATCAATCATAGGTTCCTAATATGCACATTAAAGAAACACCCTAGGAAAGAACCTATATCAATTATATATATGAATTATAATGATAATTTCATTCACATGTCGACCTAGAACAAGATAATTGCATTTGCAAGTCATCCACAAGAATAAATTTTACACCAAAGGTGTAATAGGCTCAATTCAAAAGCCCACATGTCACTCTAGTAGAGGGGACACACTATGTGTCACCTAACACATACTATACTAGCCCCAATGTACATCAACACACTACTTTTAATTGGCACACATTACAATCCTATGGTGCATCAAACTAGAACATCAACATAGTCAACCAACTAGCATAGTGAACACTCTATCACTTATAACTTTCTATCTATTTAAGCTCAACCACATAAACTTTAGAATATGACATATCATATTTATTATTACTTATCTTCCAAACTATGGGCCATAACACCCATTTGCGACAAAATGCAAAACCCAACACCATGACAGTGCAACTTGTAGCATTGTAAATTGTCATCGCGCCAATTTACACCTCATGTTTGTGCCCCTACTTTAGCATCTCCTATCCTCATCTCCTATCTAGGTCCGTTTTTTGCCCAGTCTCTAGTTTTGAGGCCATTTACACCCATTGATGGACTCCCTGGTGGGGCACCCTTCTCCCTAGGGATTTATTGTGGTCCCTTTTGGAGAAGGACCATGGTGCTCAATACCATGGTCCCTCTTAGTAGGGCCCAATTTTGAAATAGGGGAGGGGTCCTATCTCTCCAACGGGAATTCAACTCCGTGGCTCTACATGACCATTAGAGGTCGGCCTAATCTGTAAATGACCTAAATACCCATATATAAAGACATTTTATCAACCTAATTTAATCAATCCATTCTAAGTCTCCATCTACATTCGACCTAAATCATTCTTGCATCTATGAAGCATTCATTATCAAGCATTTTCAGAGATCTTCGAGGCTGCATATTCTTTATTCAACCATTATGGAGCAAAATTATATCATTCATATGCAAGCATGTGTGTGTGATTAGGGTTTCCTCATGTTCATGACATTTCATGCAACATATGTGATTACATTCAAGAAGCAAAGCGTCATTATCAACTATTGCAGATCTGAGGTATATCTTTCTAGTATTTATTTCAGTATTTGCATTTATTCATTCAAGGTTAATTCCTAAATTTTAGGTTTGACTTAGGCAAACCCTTATTCCCAACAATTTTCCCTTTCTTTTTGTGTGTAGGAAATAGGTACATAGCTATTTTAGGATCAACATAATTTGTAGAGATGAACAGGTTACCTTTTGGATGATGAAAAGTTCTAAGGACCAGGGCGACCGCCACCATGGTCCTAACAATTCAAGCCAAACTTTTGGGAACAAATCCAAACCTTCATTTATTGCTTAGATCCAGGTTTGTGGCTTCATGTGACAATTTTAGCTCATTGTTTATGCCCAATATCTTCAATATCCACACATTTACCCTCATTTCAACATCTTTAAAAAATTAAAATCAATTCAACTCTAAGGAGGATAGAGTCCCATTGAAAAGTCTAGGAATATGATAAGAATCTTAAATCTAGAGAGGTTAGATCTATTAGATTCCTCTCCTCCTTAATGTAGTGATTAATTAAGAAAAAATAGTGGTTTTATTACCCGAATTAGTGAAACCCTAATTTTCACCACATTACACAACTGAACACACATTATATTCCAAGCAACATACTTTAGAAATATACCACAAATACTTCTAGACAACACTATATAACACAAAAAGTTAGGAACAACTCAAATCAGAGCATAATGATAACATTAAGAGAGTTGCCATTCTAGAAATCAAATGTTCAGTGATGTAATGTTATAAGTAATTAAAATTGTTGAGGCTACTAGGTCCACATGATCTCACATATAATTACATTTAATTCTCACTGATTTTCTAACTCATTTGATATCACACCTTTGACAACCCTTTGACATGAATGACAACACAATGTTCAACAATAAATTGGGTCTTTATGACCTTAACTTGGGTTGCCACCTCACCCAACTTATTTGGCATACATAGAGTAATTGTTGGGATGACTCTAATAGTATATTTAAATGGATTGATCACACAATGATATCTACATAATATTTTTCTCCTTTGCCTCTTGTGATGCATTATTGGTCATGCCATTATTATATGTGACATTGTCCGAATCATTTTCCCATTGAGTTCAACATTGAATGACAAGTCGGTCCTGCATGTCCTTGTATGTCCCAATTCTTTAAATTTGTCCCACTCAACCAACTAGATGGATTGCATGGTGGAATAGATCCATCCAATGTACCTCTCCCTTCATATTTATGGTTGCCAATTGACCATCTTGAAAAGGAATTCATACAAGGCCACCACCTTGGGCCTGTGCCATGCCATGGAGGCACTTGCCACCAACCCATTCTCCCTTGACTTGTAGGTTAGAGTTGTAAAGATTATCCAACAAAAAATAATTATTGATTATCATTCTACAAGAGGTACCTAGATAAAAGCTAGACTTCATTGGATTATGTTGATGATTGAGCCTCAAAGAAGTTTATCCAAGATCTCAAAGCACACCATACTTACTAAGGTATCATAAAAAACAAATAGGGTCATCTAGTACTCACTAAGCTACCAAATATTCTTTAGGCTTTCATCAAGCATTATGAGAAGGTTTTCATAGCTCAAGAAAACTCCTCAAAATGAGAAAGTTCCATTTATGAATACCTTTAAGCTATCCCTTCTTAGCTTTCTAATTCTAAAACAACTTTTTATGAACAATTAATCTCCCTAGGGGATCTTAAGGAGGTAGTAAATTCTATGGAAAATGACAAAGCATCTAGGTGTGATGGGTTTTCCTACAAATTCTACAAGGCCCTCTAGGATTGTGTTGGGATTTACCTTCACAAGGTCTATCTTGAAGCTTTGCATTCTAAATCCTTAGGAAAACTCATAAACATAGGCAATATTAAGTTCAAATCTAAAGCCATTGATCTTGAAGATGTTTGTGTAATGAAGAAAAATTAGGGTTTCCACCATTAGAGGGATGAAAACTACTAATTTGCCATTACATTCAAAAGAGGAAGAAATCCAATAGATCCAATCCCAAATCAAGAATGATAAGGACTGAATACTGATTGGATTTAAGGATGGTGTGAATAAATTGACCCTCTTTGTGAGTTGAAATGCTAAAATTAGAGAAAAGTGCTAGAAATGAAGATAGAGATGCGGAAATAGTGAGTTACAGTCATCAAATTTTCGCACGCACTTGGATCTAAGCAGTATATGTAGATTCATATTTGATCCCCAAAAAAACTCCAAAAATGTCGGGACCAGTGTGCTCATCACCTTGGTCCTCCTACTTTTTCGCATGCCAAAGAGGATTGATTCATCTTTGTAAGTAATTCTTATTCTGAAGAGTACAACTTCGTACCTATTTCTTGCACACAGAAAATAAGGGAAATATGTTGGGAATAGGGACTTGCCTAAGTCAAACCCCGATTTAGGAATTAACCTTGATTGAAATAATGCAAATACTATAAAAAATGATGGAAGGATATACCTTAGATCTGCAATGACTAATAATGATGTTTTGCTTCTTGAATGTAATCATATATGTTGTATGAAATGGCATGATCATGAAAAAACCCTAATCGCACATGCATGCTTGCAAATGAATGATGTAATGATGCTCCAAAATTGATGAATGAAGAATGCAGCCTTAAAGACCTCTAGAAATGATTAATGAATGCTTTAATGGTTGAATGTATGATGATGATAATTTCACCCTTCTCTTATGATATCTTGTATATCTATGTTATGCAAATGAGAGGGGAAAACCTCCTTATATACTAGCCCATTGAAAAATGTATTAATTTTCCAACATAGACCGACACGGGGAGAAATTTCCTGCTCATTTTTGCAAGTGCAAGAGGGGATCAAAGAGGGGCCCAATTGAGGGGGACCAAAGTGTGACGCCCTGGTCCCAATGAGGACTAAAACGCTGTGACCTGGTCCTATCCCTTTTTTGCGGCTAGACTAAGGGGTTATGCAGGGTATACAATGTAAATGAGGGCAAATTTGCATGGTAAAGGCATAATCAGGCCTTAATTAGGCACAGGGATGCAAACACTAAGGTGAGGGTCCCAAATGCGGTCAAAATTGCAAAGGGGTGCAATTTTAGGATGCTACAATTTGTAATTAGTTGATCATGCTAATAAATATTTCTAATAAGATCATTGCCAAAGCTTTGGCTTTGAAAAATTTCCACCTTCTTCCTTAGATTGTTCATCTTGAGAAAATAGGCTTTATCAAATCCAAATACATTCTATATCATTTCTATTTGGGAAGGCATGGCGTGGGCTCAATGCTCACAATAGAAGGCCCTTTTTTTGAAAATTAATTTTTTCAAAGCTTATGAAGACATTGAATGGCCTTTCATTCTTTCAATGCTTCAAGCTCTAGTGCTTGGTTTCATTCAAATTGTTAATATGATTTAAATTCAGATGCCTCTTCTTGCATTGCCATTAATTGTCACCAATCTCATGCCTTTTCCCTTTTTCGTTCAATCAAAAAAGGGAATTCACTTGCACCCTCTCTTTATGTTATTTCCACTAAAGGGTTTGGGTATCTCAACCTATTCTATTTCTTGTAGGCTTGTTCAGGGTATTACCCTACTTGAGTTATTGAATAAGTTGGTCAATGGTCACTTCATAGACAACTCTTTTTTTACTCTTATCAAGAAGAGGAGAAAACAAGGAGGTGCTCTAGAGTTTGGATGCTTTTTGTCAAGCATTTGGCTTGCCCATTTAGTGGCACAAAATCCAGTGCTATCACCAATCCACTCGCCCTGAGCACTAGTGGCTTCATAAATTTGGTTGGAAGGATTGGTCATAGTGAAATATTTAGGTTTCAAGCTTCGTTGATGGCCTTATGGAACATGGTCCTTACTAAAATTGAGAAAAAGCTTTCCGAATAGATCACCAAGCCTCTTTTGTTGGCAAGAAACTTTTAAGTTGGTTCTTAAATTCTTCTATTCACCCATGTTCCTTACTCCTAATGTTGGGATCCTTCTAAGACTTCTTACTTAAAGCTAGAGAAGCTCCTTCAATTTGTTTTATGGGCCTCTAAAGACCACAAGAGTTTTCATCAAGTTGCTTGTGATTTTACCTCCCTCATGAATTTGGAGGGTTAGAGTTGTTATCTACCCAAAATTAAGGGAGGTTTTTTTTTGTGTTAAATGGATTATTTGTGCCCTTTAGAAAATGAAGCTCGAAAGATTCTTTTTCGAAATTGTATATCTTTAGGCTACTAGGTTTCCTCTTATGCAAAATCATGGAGAAGCTTGGATTCAATGGGTTGGGTATGGTTTTAGGGACGACCTTTCTCTTAGTCAAGATAGTTTATGGAGGTTTCCTCTTATGTAGAATCAAGGTCTCGTATTGGCTTGATTGCCTTGGTTTATGGCCTTATGATTTCACAAGAAAGACATTAAATACCCTATGCATTTATTCTCTAGAACTTCTATGAGTTTCATGTCTTCGAATGAGTTCAATACCAAGTTTCACATTTCTCATTAGGATCAGGAGATTTTTGATGTAGTTATGGGGGCCATCGTTGTTGAGATACATAAAATTGGTGTTGATTCTACTAGACCATGGTGGAATGATTGGAGGTGGAGTCCTAATACAATTTTTCAGTAATTACAAGTCATGTCTTGGTTATCACTAGATTTCTCCCCACCTTCCCATGGTGATTGACTCAAACTTGAGATGGCATTTGCAATCATTGATCTTGGTCTAGCAATGAAAGTTATTTTAGGGGGCATTGGGATGTCGATTGGTGTTTCTCTTTGGCAACTTGCAATGGATTCTTCCAAGTGGTTTCCTCAATGGCTCTGGTGATCTCTTCAATTTGCTCAACTAATAAAGACAAAGATAATGACATAAATGAGGGCTGGGATATTCTAGAAGTCACTTTAGACCTCATTGTATGGATAAGCCGAGTGACTAGGAACCTTCGTCTTCTTTAGGTATTGCTACTCTCTCCACTTAAAAAAAATGTTTAGTATTTTTATGTTTTAATTTGTGCTTAGCCTCATTTAACTCTTGAGGTGTGATCTTGTATCCACCCATCTTCTTTTAATGAATATGTGTACTTATATTTCTTAATTAATAAAACATTGATACTTATTCATCAAGAAAAAGGAATAGGGCATGGACAATTTATTTGACTATGGTTAAAATTGTCCTGTCAACAAATTGCCTAATTAGAAGGACATAAGAAACATGATCTTTCCATAATACATGATAATGCATTTGCATACTTTTGACTTAAACTAGAAGAGGGGTAAAAATATATTCAACACAAAGAGAGTTACAAAGTAGAAAGGACTAATTGCCGAACATAGAAAAGATCACAACACAACCAGGCTGTCATTATCCACTAAATGATCCAACATGTGAGACAATTTTAGAGATAATTGTTCCCTATCATCAATATCCCAACCTTGCATTTGATTAGAAGCCCATTTGGCCAGACAATCTACTACTCCATTCCACTCCCTAAGAATGAGAATAAAAGTAATAGATTCCAAAGAGTCACACAACCAAAGAATCTGTCTAATAATTACCACAACTAAGTGCCAACTAACATCATCTAGCTATTGCTCATTCAACAAAGTCACCACTACCTGAGAATCAGATTCACAAATAATCCTTTGCCATCCAAGAACACAACAATGTTCCACAACATACAAAATGACAAGAGCTTGAGTCATAAAATTATTCATATGAAGACCCTTCTAAATTGAAAAAATAAATTGAACATCTCCAGAACTATCATGCCCTACTCCGCCAATACCAACATGACTAGGATTTCCCCAAGAAGAACCATCAATATTAATTTTCAAAACTCCATGAAGAGGAAGGATCCAATGATCCTCCCAATTAATCTTTCGCAAAGGATGTCTGTATCGATTCCTCATGATTTGCCTAACACTCCTCACCCCAGGGGAAGGAACATCTCCCTAAGGAGAAAAATTGAACCAATTGCAGATAACAACCTCTCCAGGATCCACACATCCAACAAAGTCACACTTTGCAAGATAGTCTCACGAAGAATTTTTTTTTTCCACCAAAAGTGTTGAATAACTATCCTAGAATCATGAAGAATCTTATGATTCCTCTCTTACCAAATTGCCAGATGATAAAAGTGGGTCCAAGAGCTCAAGCAATCTGAAGAAAGAAAGTCTTAACATGAGGCTTACCCTAGCGGGCCCAACACATGCCAGATTATGAAAGTGGGTCCAAGAGCTCAAGCAATCTGAAGAAAGAAAGTCTTAACATGAGGCTTACCCTAGTGGGCCCAACACTCTGATGAATATATGATGAACAATTAGTACCAAACTAAAACTAAGAGGGGGGGGGGGGTGAATCAGTATAGGCAAAAACACTTTTCCTTAACCGGTTTGACTGCACACAGTGCACTTTGATTGGCAAGCACTAACACCGGTCTAAACCAGATTACTACCGGTAAAACACAGTAAGAATGTGAAAGACTTAAACTGGTAACCCTTAGCTTTCCATACAATCTAATACCACATTTCCACTTCACCCTTATGCATAAACAAGTAATCTATCATCGGAAATATAATGACTACTTAGTTCAACATATTTTACCAGTTTGACAAAAAGCACTAAACTATCACATGAAAGGCATCACACATGACACATTGATTTTTCACGTGGAAACCCAACTGGGAAAAACCACAGTGGGGATGAATACCCACAAGCTGTTCTTGAACTCTTTTTAAGTCCGCTCTGTTAGGAGCCTAGTCCCGTTAGAGACTTTTACAATAGGTTCTGCATGGAACCAATCCTGATAGGGATCACCCAGTTAAGGGATGGCTAAATACCCGGTTAAAGGTTAGAACCCTGTTAAAGGTTACCTCGCAATAGGATTTGAAGAACTCATTAAATTGAGTCACCTTGTTAAAGGATTTACACAAAAGCCCGTTAAAGCTACCCGGTTAAGGGATTTTCCAACTGTTGAAATGGTTAGAGGTCAACAGGTAATACATTGATATGATAACAACACTCAATGACAAGGCAGATCCACTTAAGATCCTTCTCTTCTGCAATCACACTCTGCAGGTATCAACACACTTCTCCGGTTTGGCAAGAATCAAGTATCGCTCACTGGGATACACACATACCATTTTCCAACAACTTCAAAATGAAAAACATCATCGACTTTATAGGAAACAAATAGGTTGGTAGCATAAACCCTAAAACCTAAACATTTAGGTTTTTACAATCCAGTCGGTTCAATCCTGACCATTAGTCACACTGCATCGAATACAACAGTCTTGAACAGATCTCAAGACGTTCTCCAACGTTCATTATTTTCCGCTTCAGGAAGCTGACAACTCATCATGTGCTCTCCACCGTTTACAGAGACTTCACACATTCCCGAGGTAGATAGGATCACTCTCCATGCAAGATCCTCAAGGAAATTCTTCACGCACACAATGCTGACATGGTAACACTATCTTGTCTTCATATAATGCTAACTCATCACAAGATGTCATCGGTTGAATCGCACAAGCTTGGAATGCATCAATCGGAAACCCTGAAGCTGAGACTACCAACCGGTAGTCATGAAACCCCAATACAAAACTTCCATTTACCGGTTCTTATTCCAACATACCGGTTCACCTTGAACATACAAATACTGGTTTACATCATCATACCGATTCTCTTGCCAGTTTTCTTACTACACCATACCGGTTCATACTTCAGCATATTGACATCAATGACAACATACAATATCATCATGTCATCATGCTCTCACATATGCCAACAATCTCCCCCTTTGTCATTGATGGCAATATACAAATATATCTTGCTGCTTCTGCTTCACATCTTCTCCCCAATACTATAGATATCTTCTCTATTTCAGATCTTCTCCCCCTTTGACAACAATGCCAAAATGGAGGCAAGCACATCTATGTTCCACTATGCTGCTCCCCCTAAGGAGTAGCATCCTTCAACACATCAATCCTGAAAAAGATATATCAATGTAAGATCTGATTGATGTGGAACACACACCTTTAGTTCACCTCTTGAAGGGGCAACACCCCTAATTCACCTCTTAAATAGGTAAATGTAGCCTTTGGTAGAGGCTTGGTGAATATGTTTGCTAACTGCTCCCTACTGGAAACATGTTCCAATACAAGTTCTTTGTTCTGAACCTTTTCCCTCAAGAAATGATACTTGAGCTCAAAGTGCTTGGTTCTAGCATGTAAAAACAAATTCTTGGAGATGTTAATTGCACTTGTGTTGTCATAAAATATACTTACTGGTTCAGATACATGAAATTTGAAGCCATTTAATACATGCTTCATCCAAATTGTCTGGGTGCAGTTCATAAATGCTGCAACATACTCTACTTCTATTGTAGACTGAGAGATACAACTCTGCTTCTTACTCATCCATGAGACTAGTCTACCACCAAGAAAGAATGCACCACCAGTTGTGCTCTTCTGGTCGTCCACATTACCAGCCCGGTCAGCATCTGTAAACACTTTCAGGTTGAAATCATTACTGTATGGATACCATAATCCATAGTCAATAGTTCCCTTCAGATATCTCAGAATCCGCTTGACTGCTACCAAGTGGGATTCTCTTGGGCTTTTCTGGAACCATGCAGTAATGCCCACTGCATGTGAAATGTACGGTCTACTATGTACTACATATTGTAATTTACCAATCATTGATTGATATTCTTTCTCATTTACCAACCCTGAGTCATCCTCTTTTGATAATTTACAACCGGTCACCATCGGTGTACCAACCGGTTTGCTGTCTTCCATGCCAAAAGTCTTCAATACCTCTTTGACATACTTGGACTGAGTGATAAAGATTCCATCTTTCATTTGTTGAATTTGTAGTCCAATGAAGAACTTAATCTCCCCTATAAGTGACATCTCAAACTCCTTTTTCATCTCATCTGCAAAATCATGACTCATCTTGTCATTTCCTCCAAAAGTTATGTCATCAACAAATACCTCACACATTAGAATCTGATCTCCTTTTAACTTTAGATAGATATTGCTATCTTCACTTGTTCTCTCAAATCCAATCTTCACAAGATGGGAGTGCAAGCATTCATACCATGCTCTAGGTGCCCGCTTTAGTCCATACAAGGCTTTATGTAGCCTGCACACCATGTCACTATCTTCTGATAGGGCAAACCCATCTGGTTGCTCTATCTACACCTCCTCTTCTAGTATTCCATTCAGGAATGCAGATTTTACATCCATTTGATATACTTTGAATCCCTTGAATGCTGTGTATGCAAGAAGCATACGAACTCCTTCCAAACTGGCTACAGGAGAAAAGGTTTCTCCATAATCTTCTCCTTCTTCTTGAGCATATCCTTTGCACACCAGTCTGGCTTTGTTTCTTACTACTGTGCCATCTTCATTCAACTTAACTCTGAAAACCCATTTGGTGCCTATGAGATTCTTATGATCAGGTCTGGGTACCAAAGACCATGTACCATTCTTTTCTATCTAGTCAAGTTCCTCTTCCATTGCCTTGATCCAGTCTTCATCTTTATGCGCCTCTTTGAATGTTTTAGGCTCAAATTTAGAGATCATACAAGAATTTTCTCTGACCTTTCTTCTTGTAAGAATTCCTGCATCCTTGTCTCCTATGATCTGCTTTGGATCAAGATTCAGCTTTACATACCTAGGAATGATCTTAGTTGTTTCCTCCTGATTTTCTTTTTCATCCCCATCTTTATCAGCATTAGCATCTACCGGTGTAGGAGCATTGTTATTGGTGCTAGGCTGTTTTGCAACTGGTTCCCAAAAGGTTACTATCGGTTCATCTCCTACTTGCTCACTGCCAGTTTCCTCAGGTTTCTCAGAGGTTTCATCAACTCTAACATTGATGCTTTCAACAATTCTCTGAGTCCTACTGTTGAAACATTTGAGAGCTTTTCTCTTTGTGGAATACCCTAGGAATATTCCCTCATCACATTTAGCATCAAACTTTCTCTGATGTTCACTCCTCTTGATATAACATTTGCTACCAAATACTCTAAAGTAGCTTTCCACTGGTGTCTTACTGGTCCAATACTCATAAGGTATTTTATCCTTACTCTTTTTGATGAGTACCCGGTTCATTGTGTAGACTGCAGTGCTCACCGCTTCTCTCCAAAAAGTGTGAGCAACTTTTCCTTGGGTCAACATTGTTCTGGCTGCTTCAACTACAATCCAGTTGTTTCTTTCTACTAGGCCATTCTGCTATGGAGTTCGGGGGGCACACAATTGCCTCTTGATGCCGTTCTCTTCATAGTACTTGTTGAATTCATCGGAAGTGAATTCTCCTCCTTGATCAGTTCTTAGGCACTTGATCCTCTTACCGCTTTCTTTTTCAACCAGTGCTCTGAAGGCTTTGAAATTTCCAAAGGCTTCAAACTTGTCCTTCAAGAATGTGACCCACATCATTCTTGAGCAATCATCAGTAAGAATCATAAAATACCTATCTCCCTGCACACTCCTAGTTTTCATAGGACCACACAAATCAATATGCACAAGATCAAGTAAATTGTTTGTAGTGAAAGATTTACCTTTGAAGGTTGAGGAAGACATTTTCCCTAGTTGACACTCTCTGCACAAAGGATTTTCCGGTTTTCTCAGCATAGGAAATCCTCTAACTACCTTGATCTTACTGGCCTTCACAATATTATCAAATTTTACATGGCAAAGTCTCCTATGCCATCTCCAGCTATCATCAAACTTAGCCATTAGACATCTACTGATATTTGTATTCAGCTAAAATAGGTTACCTTTGGTCTGCATACTGGTGGCCATCAATTCACCACTCTTACCTTTTATTTTACACATTCCATTTCTGAATTCCAGAGTGAGTCCATTATCATTCAGCTGGGCAACACTCAAAAGGTTGTGTCTGAGACCTTCTACCCAATACACATTGTTAGCACTGCTTTTTCCATTCAGAGAGATGGACCCTCTGTCTTTTACCATACATGGTGAATCATTACCAAAATGAACCACACCACCACCATACTCTTCCAGAGATAGAAACTTACTCTGGTCACCAGTCATATGGTGAGAACAACCACTGTCAATAATCCACTCATTGGAGTTATCAAAGTGGGAGACAAGAGCCTTCTTGTCTGACACATCTTCCTTAACTGCTACAAACACAATGTCTTCACTATCTTCATCTTCTGATTCCTCATCAGTGACACCTTCATCAACTGCTACAAAACAATTTCTTCGGTTTCCTCCTTTGAACTTCTTGAACCTTTCTGGTTTGTCCTTATTATCACCATTAGAACAGTTTACAACAATGTGTCCTATCCTATTAAAAGAAAAGCATTTCAAAGGAAGCTTACCTCTGTATTTACCGGTTCCCTTAGGAAGTCTCTTGGCAAGAAGAGCTTCAAATTCCATCAGGATCTCCTCATCATCCATTTCTCTACTTTGTCTTGGTTCACCACTGGTACTAACTTCTTTGCCCTTTCTAGATGGTGCAACAGATGCTCTAAAGGCTGATTCAGTCTTCTGAATACTGCCATCATAATTATTTAGCTCATAAGCTGTCAACTTAGCAATGATGGAGTCTAGGGATACCTTTGTCTTGTCTATATACCTCAATTCCTGAATAGCAGCAACCCTTATTGCATAGACCGGTAATAAGGATCTCAAGACTTTGCTAACAATCATGGAATCATCTATTATACCACCTGCACTCTTGATGTCTCCAACAATAGTTTTGATTCTGATTCCATATTGTTGAATGGTCTCTCCTTCAACCATCCGCATGTCTTCAAACTTTCTCCTAAGGCTCTCTTCCTTAGCTTGTTTCACATGCTCATCATTGCCATAGATATTCTCAAGAGCATCCCATACTTCATTGGGATTGTCTTTATCCTGAACATCAATAAACTCAATGTCAGATAGATTGCTGATTAGGGCTTCCATGACTTGCCCATTCTCCTGAATCTCTCTCTTTTGATCATCGGTGAGAGTACCGGTAGGGTTAACATAAGCATTCTCAACATAGCTCCAGTGTTGAGCACCCATGCTTTTGATGTATATCTTCATTCTGTCCTTCCATATTTTAAAGTTGTCTCTATTGAACTTTGGACCTTCCCTCTTCATCATTAGAGTAGGATCTTTTCCTCAAGCGGTTAAGCTTACAACACAGAGGACTTGGAGGATGCTCTGATACCAATTGATGAATAAATGATGAACAGTTAGTACCAAATCCATACTAAGAGGGGGGGGGGAGGTGAATCAGTACAGGCAAAAACACTTTTCTCAACCGGTTTGACTACACACAGTGCACTTGGACTGGCAAGCACTAACACCAGTCTAAACCAGATTACTACCGGTAAAACACAGTAAGAATGTGAAAGACTTAAACCGGTAACCCTTAGCTTTCCATACAATCTAATACCACATTTCCACTTCACCCTTATGCATAAACAAGTAATCTATCATCAGAAATATAATGACTACTTAGTTCAACATATTTTACCAGTTTGACAAAAAGCACTAAACCATCACATGAAAGACATCACACATGACACACTGATTTTTCACATGGAAACCCAACTGGGAAAAACCACGGTGGGGATGAATACCCACAAGCTGTTCTTGAACTCTTTTTAAGTCCGCTCTGTTAGGAGCCTAGTCCAGTTAGAGACTTTTACAATAGGTTCTGCTAGGAACCAATCCTGCTAGGGATCACCCGGTTAAGGGATGGCTAAATACTCAGTTAAAGGTTATAACCCTGTTAAAGGTTACCTCACAAGAGGATTTGAAGAACTCATTGAATTGAGTCACCCTGTTAAAGGATTTACACAAAAGCTTGTTAAAGCTACCCGGTTAAGGGATTTTCCAACTGTTGAAATGGTTAGAGGTCAATAGGTAATACACTGATATGATAACAATACTCAATGCCAAGGCAAATCCACTTAAGCTCCTTCTCTTATGCAATTACACTCTGTAGGTATCAACACACTTCTTCGGTCTGGCAAGAATCAAGTATCGCTCACTGGGATAGACACATACCATTTGCCAACAAATTCAAAATAAAAAACATCATCGACCTTATAGGAAACAGATAGGTCGGTAGCATAAACCCTAAACCCTAAACATTTGGGTTTTTACAGTCTAGTCAGTTCAATCTTGACCATTAGTCACACTACATCGAATACAATAGTTTTGAATAGATCTCAAGACGTTCTCCAACGTTCATTCTTTGCCGCTCCAGGAAGCTGATAACTCATCACGCGCTCTCCACCGTTTACAGAGACTTCGCACATTCCCGAGGTAGATAGGATCACTCTCCATGCAAGATCCTCAAGGAAATTCTTCACGTGCACAAGGGCGACGTGGTAACACTATCTGGTCTTCATACAATGCTAACTCATCACAAGATGTCATCGGTTGAATCACACAAGCTTGGAATGCATCAACCGGAAACCCTGAAGCTAAGACTACCAACCGGTAGTCATGAAACCCCAATACAAAACTTCCATTTACCTGTTCTTATTCCAACATACCAGTTCACCTTGAACATACAAATACCGGTTTACATCATCATACTGGTTTTCTTGCCAGTTTGCTTACTACACCATACCGGTTCATACTTCAGCATATTGACATCAATGACAACATACAATATAATCATGTCATCATGCTCTGCACATATGCCAACACACTCAACTAGAGAGTAGACATGCCAACAAGCTTGATTCCACACACCCCACCAGAAGTGCCAAATCTCCCTAGAGAAAGAGCACTGAAAGAAAAAATAAAAAACATAATATTTTATATATTTTTTAAAATAAAGTGTTCTAGATTCCATAGTTTCCATTTCCACCATCCTTCGGCATTCTTCTGATGGCCCTGGTGTTTCTCTTTTCTTTATAAACCTAGAGCACATTGAAGTTTCTTTAGCCATGAGTCATATTGAAGTTTTAGTATGATTGAAGAAGCTAGAGCACATTGAGGAATTGATGGCATTTGAGAAATGTTGTTATTGAGAGAGAGTGTTTGTGAAGGTTTTGAAAAGGCAATAAATGATTTGAAACAACTTTTAAACTAGTGGCTTGAGGAGTTTTAACGCTCATTCTTCTGGAGTTTTCACCCAAATTGGGTTTCTCGAGGTCATTGTTGTTGTCTCTTTATCGCTATGATTTTTAGTTGTTATTAAATGGATCCTTTCATATTAATTACATGTACATTCTGTTGGTAAACAAATTTGTCACTGTGAATTCTCCTTCAAAATTGACCCTGTTTTCCCAAAGAGCAGTGACAACCGTTCCAAGAGTTGGAGAGATTGCAATCAAACTGCAATCTTCCTTTGTATTTGAGAGGGGCAACTCCCTCGTATGATGGGGTTTTTTTTGGGATTTTTGTGTACTTTTGACCTGAAAGTACAAAAAGGAAGGAAAACACAACACTAAAGAAAGTAGATAACAAAAACCTCAATGATAGACACACGAATACACATTGAGATTCCACAATAGATAACCATTACAAGGGGGTTTAAGCATAATATGGGTTTAAAATATGCAATGATGATAAAAGAAGCACAACAACTCTCAACATACGAAGATATAGGCTATACTAGCACAAACAAGTCAAGATACCAAGAAATGACATGTTTCATCAAATCAATTACATAGATTATTAAACTGAAAACCAATAGATTCCACCGATACACAAAGGGATTACTAATTTAACATACGAGAAATTAGTAACAATAAATCATGAATACATTCAACGCATACAAACTCAATGCATTCTTCATTATTCTTTTGAAAATATACAAGTCCAAAAGCTTTGTGTACAAAATGTGAAAACCAATTGTTCTCAAAATAAAATTTCTCTACAAAATTCTTCAGAGTTTCCCCTCTGTCAAAGTCCCCTTTACAAATGAAATAGCCTTGTATTTATAGGCACTTGAGAGAACAACTACCTTGATAACCAGCTCATAACCACTTTGAATAACCACCTTAGGTACTACTTAGGATAACTACCCTAGTTACCCACTTAGAATAACTTCCTAACTGACTACTTCTAATAACTACCTTTTTAGGAACAAGTTAGGATTTACCTAAATTTTACAAAGTTAAATTTACAAGGATAACTTTTGTAGACACATAAATTTGTCCACTTAATTAAATGAATATTTAGTATTTATTTGATTATTTAACCATCAATCAATAATTAATTAAATTAATATTTAATTAATTAAATTAATATTTAATTAATTAAATTAATATTTAATTAATTAAATTAATATTTAATTAATTAAATTAATATTTAATTAATTTACCTTAACCCTCTTCTCCTATTAATTAAATAAATTATTCAATTTATTTGATTTAATTCACTTAACCAAATTCAGACCATTAATTAAATAAATAAATCATATTTGTTTAATTAAATCTTCTCTCTAACCATCCTTTTGACTCATGGGTCTCTTCAAAACATTCATTTCTTTGACTAAGGTAGCCATTTAACCTTTGCACATTCATTTATCCCTTGGATAAAAGGAATATCCATTAACCTAACCCTAACCCAACCCCCTAGGGTAACCATCATGTCCCCTCAAGCATTTAATGCTCCTTATCTCTCCTCTCAAGCCTCCTCATGGTGAGACTTGTCAACATGGGATTGGGTTGAAAGTCTCACATGGATTGAATATCTTTCAATCCTAACCCTTGTTAAGATTTCTCAATCTTAACCCTTCATTTCCCCATTTCTTCTATAAATAGAATCCTTCTCCTCAAGCAAAGGAGGAAGCATTAGAGTATTGTTGTTATATTGGTATTAGCATAGAGATTTTTCATAGCATCACTATCTACACTTGCATAGCATTTGTTTATCACATCCAACCATCTAGAATCTCCATATGGTATCCATGGCTAGTGCTAAAAGTTGAGAGCTACACTCATTTGAGACTTGGAGAAGGGAGAAACAAGGGAGAAGCATCAAAAGGCATCATGGAAGCATCTTAGGGAGGCTCTTCTCCTTTCTTTTCTTTTGTTAAACTTCTTTCATGCTTTTTGAAATCTTTTTTGATATGTTTGGAATGGTTTTTAGTTCTTTGTTTTGGTTTTATGGTTGAAACTAACTTATTAACATTGAACTTTGTTGTTGCCTTGTCCCCATTTCCATGACATCAACTTTAACTACAATAAGTGACATAAGGCAATTTTTCAAAAGACAATTTGAAACTTGTGACATTAAAGAAAGAACTCGATGTCGATTTTGTCAAGGTGGCCTCCATGTCTTGTTTTAATATGTGAGTTGCTTGCTCATCAACAAGCTGGTCTTCAAACACAAGTGATTTGACTATATTTGCATAAACATACTTCCCTTTCATAAATAAAATATTATTTTGAATAACATGAGAAGGTTGGTATAATGCATGCTCAAATCTTATAAACTCTTCTTCGACAAAATACCCATGCCAATACAGGAAAGTAAATGAAAGTGACATCTTTATGATCCGAAACATCTTTGAGGAATCACCCATTCACCCACAATTTTGACTTTTGGAAAGATGTAGTTCAAATTGAACTATCCCATATGGTACGAGTTCTACATTTCAAACTCCAGGTTTTCTCTAAACACATCTTCTCACTAGCAAACAAATAAATGTCTTTAGTATGGGAATCTCAAACATCTTGAACCCTTTGAAAATATAAGAGGTGTTATCGATGACATGGTCTCATCGAGGATGAAATATCAACCTTCATTTGATAAAGTAAAAAGAAATGATGTCGTTGCACAAATGAAGGATTTGTGTACGAATTCAACAGTTCCCAATACATCTCCATCCACTCCTCTGAGTTCACATATGCATCATATAGAGAAGGAAATATCTTTGAATAGCACAATTCTCTTGTTATTTAAGAATGCTTCTTTAGTTCATCCCCAATGCACATAATTTTTCCTAACATCTCCATGCAAGCATATGAGACCACATTCCTTCATGGATTTTGTTAAACAATTCAGATGTATTGCCAGTGACTCCACAATTTACAAAGCATGACCACTAGTGTGGCTGCGAGCACTACTCTCTTTGAAGCACTTTGTCAAACATTTCACATGCCTTGTTTTATCCTTCCATATTTTGCATGCATGTTCGCGGGGCAATTGCATTTTCTTGAAAGTTTCTAAAGTCTTTGTAACAAATCAATTTGTGTATATCTTGAAAATAATTGAATTCCATGTGATGACATTTCTTTGGAGGTGCTCAATGAAACTTTATAGAATTTGGCTTTACCCATGCCGATTGCATCTGCTACAAAGAACCTTTTCAACAAATCACTTGAGAGCATACCCTACGATATTGAGTGGTGAGATAGTGTCTCTTTGAGGCATCATGTCGAACAATTCAAGTGCCTTACTCGTGCTTCCATTTGGTATGAATCGGGTACCAAGAAAACAATCCACACAAACACCATAGTTTTAATCATGGGACTCAACTTTACACATGTCAATTACATAAGCTTGAAAATGTCTAAAGCTTTTTTTGAATGTCCATTTTTCTGTGAATCTTTTGATCACGGTGTACCATGAGATGACATTCGCTTTGATGTATTCTGTCAAACATTTCGAGTGCGTTGTCTATGCTACCACATTTTGCATACGCATTACTAGTATAATTGCCGCCACGTCTGACAATAATCCATTCCAAATATGCTTCGATGAATTTCAATACCTCACTTTATGCATGAAGGACGCTGGCAGGATTACGGGTTTTGGCTTCGCACTTGTCAGTGGTATTTGTTCAAGAGTTTCTAAAGCTTGTTCAACAAATTTATTTTTCATACCCAACAATAGTGGTGTTACCTGAGACCATATTTCTTTTAGACATTCGGTCAAACAATTGACACGGAAAGTCTGTGCACTTATTCCCTTTTCAAAACCGATACAGAGCATACATGTCTACTAATGCAATTTGGCTTGACAACATCAACCAGAATCTACACTCTTCAATCTCCCATATTGCGCATAACCTGAAATAATTACCTTCCAAGAGGCAACATTTCACTCAGAAATTTTGTCGAATCTATTGTCATCCATTTCACATTTTGCATGAGTATCGACCACGGCTATGATTTTTCGAACCTGACAAAATTCGAAATGGTTCATTCTCACATGTTGCTTCAAAACTTTTATTGTTTACAAGGTTGGTGGCTTTGTTCAAAAACCCCAAATTCAACTTCACTCCATCAAATTTTCATTGTTGTGTGAAAAAGGTTAGGAATGCTCCAAAATGGAGCATTTCTAACCTTTTCATGTAACTCATAAAGCGGGCCCACACAAGGTTAGAAAGGAAGGTTAGACATGCTCCATTTTGGAGCAATCCTAACCTCTTCTTTTTTAGATTATAAATTTGGGTTATGAATGCTTGAAAATAGAGCATTCTTAACCTTAATCTCTCAAAGATTATGATTTTGACTTTTGGAGCCATTGACCATGAAGTGGGAGAAAGGGAGATGAAAGGTATTTTAAATAACATTTCCCCCGAAATGATCACAATAGGAAATATATAGAAACCAATTTAAAATATTAAATTATTTTTAAAAAATAATTTAAATATTTCCCATTAAAATTTAATACCCAAATTTAGGAAAAACAACCATAACTTTTAAATGGTAAGGAGTTAGGCTCTAAAATTTGAAACATGATTTCAAGGTAGGAAAATGAGCATATACCATCATTTGATCCTCATGACGAAATCTAGGGTGAGAGATTTTAATTTTTTTTTTAGAGCAAGGGACATCAAAATTTGAAAATTTAAAATATCTCAAATTGTGAATTGGGTTCAAACAAAAATTGGTCATATGGCACAAAATAATGCTTAGAACATGTTCACAAAATGATTTCCCTCAATTCCTTGTAATTTTCAAAACTCATCTATTTTTCACATTTTGATCGGCATATTTATGATTGACCACAATGTAGATTAAGAATGACAACCTTGGATCACATGCTCACTCAGTTTATAGAGACACATATTTGAACCTTCACTCAACCTTAAGACCAATTCAAAGTTCAAATTTTGGGTATTTCAAATGTGAAACAACACATTCTTAACACATATTATAGGCACTGTTTTTCTAAATATCTGCCATGGAACAACTTCTTTAATCAATATACATCAAGGTTAAAAAGGATTTATATTAATCTGGGATATCCACTGTATTTATAGATCAATATACAAGATACATTCAAGCCAAGGGCTGCAGATTCTTCGAAAACAAAGTTTGTTTTTGTCTCACAGTCGGTTAAGCCTCTTACACACATACCAATATTAGTTAAGACTTTCATAGACGGAAGCCCAGCCATTTAAAACAAAGTTTTTTGCCATTTCATTCTTAGGGTGGCCAGGGAATTGAAGTGGAAGGAGACGTAGAAATAACACAGAGAAAGGAAAAACGTTACAGCAATACTGTAGAGAAATCTTTTATGAGCAGCAGATTCCATGGGCATGAATGATCTGCTTCTTAAGCTCTGTACTTGGGTAGAAATACAGTCCTTAACACCACATGTCTATGGTTAGCATTGAATGTCAACAAGATTATAAGTTTTAGTGAGGAGTTAGAAGAGAAGGTGACAGCTGTGTCTTTGAGAGTGAGTTGATGAGAATTGTATAATAGTTTAGGTGTAATTAATTTTCGAAGATAAGGTTGTATAATTGATTGCGTTTTGTTGAACTACTGATTATTTTTGTTTTGTAATTTTTTTCTGTTGTTAATAAATTTTTATTCTTTTTGTTGAAAGAAAAATTGGAGGCAAAATCGATTTCAGATTTAGAGATCATATTGAATGACCAAGGAGTACCACATTAAAGGGGATTTAAAAAAAAAAAGACAATTTAATATTCAAAACTTGATCATAGTGTTGAAGGAAACCTGACTTAAAAAATCTCAAAACAAGCTTAAGACATCTTACAATATTGCATCAAATTTTTGAATATGTTGTCTACATCTTTTACCTGAAAAAGAGCATGCATTCCCTGAAATTAAAGTTGAAAGCAACTATCATTTAAGAGAACAACACATCTCTCGTGGTGAATCTCCCAACAATGAATTTTCCCTTATTAGCTGTTTTAATGAGGATAACCATAAAGCCCTAGGAGTAGCCGTCTTGTTGTCACACTTCTATATGAAGGCAACTAAAAATTTGTTATTTGAATTGCCTTAGGAAAATAAATTTGTTTGGATGGGTGGTTGAATTTCAATCGCTATAAGTTCACTCTTTGTAACCGTGCCCATGACTAGTCTCTTCACAGTTCTGAAATTATATTTTTTTTTCAACATAATATTTGGAAAACAGGAAAAAAAGAGGAATCAGGATTCCTCTTGGAATAATGAAAGTAGAAGACAGCCATTTTGTTGCTGTGGGCACTGTACCTAGCAAATCCCATGTATGACAGAAATTTGGTAATGATTCCAATTAATTGTATTCTTTTATGTTTCTAATGTATTTTTTCACATTCTCCCACCTTTTTTCCATTATTTCTAAGGCATAGAAAAGGTATCCCATGCCTAGGATTATTGTTCTTATTCATCTAACCATTGGTAATAATATTGATGGATATAATGGTAATAATATTGATGAATATTAAATTGAGCGCTTTGGACCAGCTTTCTATTCTAGAGGAAGCTAGATTGTAAAAAGTAACAAAACCAACTTCTCCATGGACTGGATTTGGTAAATTTTGTGATCAAATTTACTATTACATGAATTCAATATAGAAAAATTAGAGATCAAGGGCTGACAATCTTCTTGATTGAAAAGAAACAAGAGCTGCTGTGGATGGATTTTGAGATAAGACTATCTCATAACCATCTGCCAATGATTCCATCCCTTCTGCCACCAACTGCCAGAATAACCCACCTCCACCTACCTTTCCAGTTTTTGCAGCTTTATAAATGTTCTCATAAACAGTCTTATAAAACTTGTTCCTCTCAGAAATGTTATACCCTGGGTCTTTATATGATTTTCCAAATTCAGCAAACAATATTGGTTTCTTCAGCACTTTGGTTGCATCTTTTATGTGTACTTTCATCCATTTCTTCAAAAATAAGAGCTGTACCTTGTCATCTGAACCGGCCAACCTGAATTCAGTTCAGTATGGCAAACAGCAGGTCAGTTTTGAAGGAACAATACTGACTAAGAAGAACTATTAAAATTCAGATTATGAAGGATGAATACCATGAATCAGGGTAGGCATGAACAGTTGCAAAATCAATTCCTGGAAGCTGATTTATAGTAATGAAGTCCGTTCCAAATTCAAGCCCATTTGGGTTGAATTGCTTTCTTATAGGAACTGAATCACCATAGAATCCTTCCATACCCACTTCAAGCAGGTGATTGCTATCAATTGATTTCACATAGCTAGCCATCTCTTTTACCCATCTCTGTAGTGCTCCTAGCAAAATCACATTAGTGACAAATAGAGTACAAGATACAAATGTTTATAATCAAGCTAAGAGGTAATGGAAACAAGCTGACCTGAACTGTCCTTCCAGATGGATCAATTTGACAACGAGGTTCATTGATAAGCTCCCATGCAAAGATTGTAGGGTCATCCTTGTAAACAACCCCATTCAGGCTATTGTTTCTTGTCATTATTCTCTGCACACAAAATCTCAAAGGCATTAGTGCATCCAGCTCGGTTATTAACCCTATTAGAATGAGCAATATGATGCTTCTAGCTTTACATTGACATGGTTTTTATAGTAGCTTTTAACAGTTGGATTTGTGTAGAAATCATCCTCACTAATCTGCAACCCTGTTGCATTGTTTTCCCACTGAACATACTGTGCTCTGCCCCCAAAATCCTTGTAGTTGTTGACAAAGCTAAGTATAAGCTTGATGCCATACTTTTGGGCTTCACATATCACAAAATCTAATGCCTGAGAGAAAGTCCAGTCCAAATTCTATGAGACGACTCAGTCAAGCAGAACATTTTACTGTCAAATGACTTTTGAAAGGAGAATATTTGGAATCCTATGATAGAATGTGTTTCAAGGATATTTACAAATTATACTTGTAAAACTGAAAACAAACTCTATAATATCATAAACAAACCTGGAACACTTGTTCATCATATACACCAGGGGAAGTTTGCAATGCATGATATCCATTGCCATCATTGAAAGCCCAAGTACGAGCTACATTCAGGCCATGATCTGCAGCTTCTTTGAAAGCAGAAGTGACTTTGTGTCTCTGGTCTGTGTCTGATGCTACCCACATGAGCCAATATGAGTTGAAGCCATTAACATGCAGAAGCCTGCCATTTAGAACAAAGTTTTTGCCTGTGCTCCTCACAAAACTAGTTTCAGGGGAACCATGTGAATGCACAGGAAGGAGTAAGAGGAGATGCAACATCACCCAAAAAAGGACTGGTGTAAAATTGGAGAGAAATCTATTCATGGTATGAACTGTGTGTTCACTACACAATGGGCTTGGATATGAATGCAGTCCTTCACACTAGAAATGCATTGCAATGGAAGATAAAGTAATAGGAAGAAAAGGTATGATGAATGCTTGTGTGCTTGAGTTGTTCACGAGGAATTATACAACAGTTTGGGTAGTGCGAAAGTTGTGGCAAAATACACTGCATGTAAGGTGTGAACTTGGAGCATGATTTTGAATGCAGTGGATTTATATTGTGAGAGAATCAGAGGACTCCATGCAACAATTTGTGGAATGAGAAAACAAAATTTTAGGAAGGAAGAGCAAAAGTCGGTGTTTTTTAGGAAATAATTTGGTAAGATGGGACAGAACTGCTTAATCAGCATTGCTAAATAAACAACTCACGGGAAGTTTACTTTTAGAGGATGGGACTTCATCATTAAAGTCATTTATTTTATATGATGGTACTATTATCATAAGAATTGTATGACAGTAAGTTTGTTCGTTGTTTTTATGTATTTTGTAGTGGTAATGTTTAGAGCTGATTATTTAGTTGTTTATTTTTTAGTAATTTTTGGATCATAATTGGTGGGCATAATGGATCCCATCACATGCATCATTACTATTCAGAAGTCCAAACAATAGCTAGAAGCAATTAAGTTGCAAGTAGAGACAACAAAATTGCAATTAAGATGTATGTCGAGACAACAATTTTCTTTTGTCAAAATCTGATGTACTATTTAGAATCTTTCAGTACAAAAAGTTAGCTATAATGGCTAATGGTACGCTTCCCCTAATTTAAAATAAATAAATTATTTTTAAGTTAATATTGTTTAGGACTGTTTATTTTTATATGATGAATTGAATCATAAAAATTGATCATAATAGGGGAAAGGATCAAAGTAGTAGTTGTGCACCTTAACTTTGGGCTTCTCAAAATCTTATGTGGAAATTTCGAATCACTCCGATTTTTTTACAGCAACGTACTTGGCAAGTCCCCTGCTTATAACTAAGGTTTCAGGGCCACATCATCAAATATGATGCCACATCAACATGCTTTTTGCCAAGGTGTCCAAAAAAGTGAGACCAATAGGTGTGCAAAAGGGCCCCAATACTTGTGCAGCTGATGTGACATCACATGATTGGTTACTTTTCACAACAGATAGTATATTTCATTCAATTATTGGTACTTATCATACGACTATTGGTGCAATGTTGTACAAAAGTTAGACATTAAATCGACAAGTATGGGGTATTAAATCAACAACTTCTATCACAAGAATTGGAACGCGCTCAACTAGTAGGTCCTTTCCCCTAGAATAGTTTATTGAAATTGTTATCTTATAATTTTTTTTGAGTTTTAATTATGTTAAAAATTTAATTAGAATACAAGTTATGACCATCAAGTAGGCTTCTAGTTAATACTACTGATTGCTACTCTAAGAATTATTATTATTTTTATTAAATGAAGATATCAAATTTACAATAAATAAATCAAAATACAAAATATCAACAAGAAATTGCTGAAAAAAAGTATTGAATAGATATAAGGACTTTACCTATTCTTATACATCTTCCAGTGTAACATGCTCATTTCACCACTCTAGTTTCTATCGAGAGTAGTTTTCTTTTGGTGGCAAGTATGTACATTTATTTAATAAAATTCCTATTTAAAATTATTTGGTTACATGTGATTTTTTAAAATTTAATTGATAATTAATAAAATATTTAAATTTTAAATCTATTTTGAATTGCTTTAGAAAATTTAATCGATTAGAAGATTTAAGTTTTTTGTGGAAACAATTTGATAAATAGATACAAACATATCTGCTCTCTTTAAGTGGATTATCATATAATGAATGATTATATCATATAATGAATGATTATATCATATAATGAATGATTATATAACAAGGAATTGTTTAGTCTAAGTCACTCATGAATGAAATTGTTTCAATTATATTTCTGAATTTAAATCTTTATAAATAATACAATAAAAAAACATATAAAAATTCTTACTAATCAAATTAATTATTGTAATATTATATATAATTTTATGATTAAATTTAACTTATGACTAATAAAATTGAAAAAATATATATTTTTAAATTAATAAATTAATATGAAAATAATAAATAAAAAAGATTGTATTTTCAGGCGTAGCATATTGAAAATAAAATAAAATCTAAAACTTAAATGGTAATGTTACATTTCAAAACTTACTTTTTTCAAAGAATTCTATGGAGTTGATTTTGCTAACCTGTGACTTCTTAATGGATTGAAATGATCTGTACTACATAAGATTTATTGAATTCATGTGATTTCTTAGGTTTTATGAAAAATGTCCGTGCATAGTTAAAAAAATGTCAGATTGTCAAAAACATTAATGATTGCCACATGTTAATTTTTTTATCATTTCAATGGATTGCAATACTATGTAGAGTGATTTGATAGTACTCTTAATATTATAAAATCTTTTGGTAAGAGCACGGGTGTGACCCCACTAAATTAATTTTGTTTCCAACTTCATTGCTTTGATTTGATTTTCTGAAGTGGGTCAATGCTGTGTATATATTTTTTTAAAATTTAATTGTGTGAATAATAATAATTTAAATGATCGATCCAAAAAAATAATAATAATTTAAATGATGTTTTATTATATATAATTTATTAATTTATATTTTTGATAGGGTTGTAGTATATTTTGGAAGGATGATGATATGTCATATTCAATGATTTTGATAAAGTTAATGAAAAGATAGCTTCTAATTTTGTGGTAGATTATATATATATATATGTGAAATTAAAAATTAGATTTGTTTTTGGGATCATTTAAGTTGAGATTATTTAGACACCTTGCATTTGTGGATATACCTCCTTCTTTGACATTGACTATAGAAATTCAAATCTATGAGCTCAATGGTTCAATTAAAGGTAAAATGTGCTATTTTCTATCACAAGCTAAAGTGGAAAGAAGATATTTTGGCTTTTTGTATGCAAAACGATGTTATTGCTGATTCTATTAGACAAGTAATTTTAAGGTATGCATTGAAAACTAGATGTGCTGCAGTGTTTTCTAAAAACTATTATCACACATCGTAGCTTCAAGTCTTAAGCAAGAAGAATATGAAGGCCATGGTTCAACTTTAGGAAATAGAAAAAAAGTGTTAAGATTCAATTAGATATATATATATTTTTGATTAAAAAACAGTCAAAACTAGGGGGTTGACCCGGAGTACATAGCATTTCTCAAAGAGAGCATTAACAACACAAACACAACAGCCAAATGGTAGAGCATCAACCAATCCCTATCTTAACTATCAAAAACATAATCCACCTACTACTATAGAAAATCACAAGATTGATGGCAATCCTGTCCATATAACGTCTGAAAAAGCAGATATCCACAAAGAAACTAACATTAAACCAACTAAACCTAGTAGTAAGCATATTGTTCAAAACATAATCCACCTACTACTATAGAAAATCACAAGATTGATGGCAATCCTGTCCATATAACGTCTGAAAAAGAAGATATCCACAAAGAAACTAACATTAAACCAACTAACCCTCGTATTGTTCATACGACAGTATCTGGAAAAAATAAAAAGAGTCTTAATAAGCCACACAAGGCTGATGAACATAACAAGGATCCAACAGATCCAACATCAAAACCATAAACAAAAATGGAAAAAAAAACCCATTATTAATTTTTTCCAGTCACCAAGTGTTGGGAAAGCAGGCAGACCGGTCCAATCATCTACAAGGAACTCAAACAGATCCTTCGTGGTGTCACCTCCCAAAACTCTCCGGTTCTCTTTATCCTGATGCAGAAGACACATAGTAGTGGCCAAGGAATGCATGACCTTCAATGAGTTATTTTTTCATTCAACTACCAATAGATACCTCATATTCCTTGAAATTTGCTTTGTTTCAATATAAAAAAATGTACAAATATAACGACCCAACAAACATTTGAACTTGCAAGCTCAATGGCTTGGAGTGCACAAGGTCTATGAGCTGAATAGTCCAATGAAAGTTTATACCCTTTTTTTTGTATCGACCAAAACTAATAAGAAGATCACTATATAGAAAAGAAAAAAATAAAAGTTTATACATGACAACAATTCTATACAACATATCTTAATGAAAAAAACTAAAATTAAGAACTAAAAACTACAAGTTAAAAACTTTCTTTCATTAACAAAAATTAAAAGATTTAAATTTAAAGAACAATATAATCTATTTAAAAAAATTAATAACTCTAAAATGTTTAATATTTAAGTTTTTGAAAATCTTTTATTTAGATATTTATTTTTCCTGAATCAATGTGTGTAGCTTTTAGAATTTAAGTAATTTGACCAGACAAATTGTATTGTCAAAGTTTATCTTTTGTTTTTAATCCCGTATGAGGCGAGTAAAGAAAATTAGAGAAAGTAGTAATTTCTGTTCGCTACATAATGGATCACAGACTTATTGATTATGAAAGTGACATGAGGATTGGAATCTACAGCTTTGCTCGTGAACTCTATAATTTGAGTGGGCTATAAGTGTAACGGAATTATCACAACCATAAAGAAAGGAGATAAATAATAATATAAAATTAATTTTGTAGAAATTAAATAAATTAAATGTGATTTTTAATTTAAATTCGAATATTAAAATAATCGATTTTTAATGTGTTGAAAATCAAATGAACACAAGTTCTAAACATAGATTATAATATAGTTTAGATATATGTTTGTAAATTTCATTTAAATATTTGTAAACATGAATTAGTTTGTGAAAATGTTTGAGATTTGTAAGAGTGAATTGGTTAGGAATGATAGATTACTCTAGATTTGCCTTAGGTTGCTATATGTTTGTTTGAAGTGGAGTCATACTTACAAGTATCATTTAGAAAATTATTAAGCTAATATTATGTTCTCTTCCATAAAGTCTCTAAGAAAATTAATTCAATGACTATAATTCAAGATCAAATACAACATACAAACATATAGTATGCCCAAAAGAATAATTTTTTTTGGAAGCTATATGATGCTCTCATGAATGCTCTTGGATCTAGATCTCTAAGGTTTAACATGATTTCAAATGAATTGAGTGTATTTTTAAATTCAACATACCACACAAATTAACACAAACATGTTCTAGTTTGATTTTCTATAGGTTGATTCACAATGATAAGTGAAAAATTCATCAGGGTTAAGATTTAAAATTTAAATTTTAAAAGTTTGAAGTCCATTTTTAAAATCATAGAAAGAATAGTTTCAATTTTGCATTACAAAAATATGCCATAATTGTGAACGAGAGATCTAGCAATTAGGATTCATTTCTAGGGATTTAAGATGATTTGATGCAAATAATTTCACGAACTAAATTTCACAAAGAATAGGCCACTTGTAGATGCATCATTACATAAATGACACTCTAATTGAAGTGGTTTCAAAACATAAGTTAAATTGCTACCAATATGCAATTTCACCATTATATTTTGCTTACATTTTAATGTGTATGAAAACTACTATGAGGATGCATGTTATTAAAACAAGTAGTGATTTGTAAATAGGGAGGTCACAACTCACTCTACTATTAGCATTCAATGAAATAAAATTATATTGCATTATTGACCACTTAATATATATGTCATGCTAGTAAAGATATACAAGTTGAGAAAATAAAAAGATTCCAAATATATGTAACAATTGATCACATAGTTTATTTTGGAAAAATCCCAACCCATGCTAACAAACAAAATATAGGTAAAACTATTGTAGTGTCACAAATTGCATCTAGTGCATTTGAGACACTTTCACATGGAACCCAATGCATTTTATGATAGAAATTCATGATCAAGATTTTATCATTCTAATATCATGAATCCTAAAGATGAAGTAGCGCTAGCCACCCCTGATCTAGATTTAGGATTGATTTGGTTAGATAGGTGAACGCCACATAAACATTTGCACGATATACATATGTCTTGCAAATATTTCAGATTCAAACAAGCATATTCCACATCAAGTTTATGTCAACACACGTCCCTTTGTTTGAACGCATCTAAAATGGCCATTCTTGCCTATTCTAAGGAACAAAACTCTCCTTTCTCCCTCATTTTGAAAGGATGCCCACTCTAGATCTCTTGCTCTCATATCTATAGCGAAACTGTCGAAATAGACACATGATCTCGGAGTAGCTTAGTCTTCTCCCAAGGCTCAACGACATTGTTATCTCAAGAGAGGGGTTTGGCTGTGTAATGCTCTTCCTTTCTCTTATCTCTCATAGCTAATGCATTGCAATATTATCTAGTTTTTATTAAAATCTCTAAATGAATCTATTATCTAGTTGCATTTAATTTGTTTATCATTTTATCTCTTGTAATAGGGGGTTTCCTCCATTAAGTAGGGTTTGTTTCTATTACACAATATTTTTGTATCTTTTATCCAATCTATCTATCTAGCTATTCATAGAGGTGGAAGCACTAAAACAGGTGTTTGACCGAGGAAAACCCCCAGATACAACCCCAACATTTTTCCCTATTTGCATGTGTGTAGGTGGTGAATCGCTGTGAAGAGTGTGAGGTCAAGTTTTAGGGTGATTTTTGGTATTTTCAGTTCTCTAGTTGTATAGACAACAACATAGTGTATAGACATCTCCACGACACTTTGGTGTCCAAGGCCAAGGCTTTAGTAGTCTAATGATAAAATCTATATTTTGTGCTTGCTTTTCATTTATGTGATCAAAACATTTTTATCATTTCATATCTCTCTATCATCTGGTATTTTTTATCTACATAAATAGTATAGTTAGTTTTTTTTCTTCCTCTTTTATCTTCTTGGCTCACTAGAGTGCTAGTTAAGTGAGGTAGTAAAGGTCAGTTTGTTATTTGGAATCCCATCATCTCAAGGGTAGAAAATCTCGTCCCCTACTACTTTAAAAATTCCCACAATAAATCAATGAGAGAAATAACGGTAATTAAGAATAAATTTCCACCATTTTAGAAGAATAGGAATGAGCAACATACAAAATACAATATATCATGGGAATTTTTAATAACCACCCTTGGGTACTAGTAATTTTTTCTTCATATAGATTGTAGGGTCACTATATTAATGTGTAACATAAAGTAATCTATGATTGAACCTATTAATATATTGTAGTTCTTAACTTTTCTATTGATGTTTGTCCATGTTATATTGTGGTAGCAACTATATCTACAACTTGATAATTATTTCCAATTTATAATTACTAGCTTCATGTCTTTACAAAACTATGAGACAATAATAACTCTATGACACAAAATTAAAATATTTTAGTGAATTCTATTAGTGCAACCATGAAAGGAAGGTCTATAAAGGAACCAACCATACATCATAGAGTTCCATACATCATAGAGTTCAATAGGAAATAACTCAAGAAAATACTAAAAAACATGAAGTTTTATTGGTTTCACCATCTGCAACATTACATTGCATCATATGCCTTCATATGTAGAATGTTTGGGGCTCATAGACCTGCCACAAGGCATTACAAGATATTACAATGGGCTCACTAATTTGATCATAGTTTCATGGGATTAGCTGCTTGATAAGCTCTAATTCTAATGATATGTGTATTATGAACAATTTAACTGCTATAGATTGATTACAAAATGTTCTTAAACACGTTTCTCCAGCTTTAGCAAAGGTTCACATCGACTGCAAGGGTTCACAAAAAACTCAAGGTATAGTAAAACGTGTAGGTCATCCTTGAAACACACGATGATGCTTTGCGGATGATGATAACATGTTGTAGACCACGAGAAAGTTTTTCCCAAGGCTCAACATTCCTTGAATGACATTCCACTTAGCTTTGCACATTTCGAGAATGGTTCGCAAACTTAGGATGTCCCAATTAGACCTATAATGCTCTAACAAAGAAATTAACTATAACTTTAGAGAGCGATAACTTCCCGAGGACAAATGCAAATCACAAGATTACTGGATATGATGTAGATGGCATCGTGCTAAATGTAAATCTAGATCAACAAGGCATGAGAAGATACTACGATGGAATGTTGTGGAGAATGTTGAAACAACTAGGTTGATTCACAATAGTGGTTTCCACTTTTACTTGCGAAGAAAATTCATGGAGGTGGGAAATTTTTTTTAGGGCGGTTTGAACGAACTAGGGGTGTTCAATCGAACTACCCAAGGCAGTTCGCTCGAAACCACCTACGGGTCAGGGTTCGTTTGAACCCAATAAAATATTATATTTTAATGGGTTTGCTTGAACCCCCCTTTGAGCGAACCCTAAACAAACCATTTTTCCCAATAGGCACTATATAAGCCCAAAATGACAATTGAGATGTCATTCTCAACTGTTAGTCTGGGCTCCACTAGGGCGGTTAGAGCGAAGCCCCTATGTACTTTTCGTTAGCGGCTCCTGTCAGCATTTGTCAACACTCCACATCACTCGCCATTCAACCTACATTGTTTCAAGTGCACAAAATTACCCTTTTTCTTGTTTAATTATTTTATTTTTTTGTATTTATTATTTAATTTATTTAAAAAAACCACATAAAAAAGTTTTCTTTTGTTTTTTTCAAATAAATAATTGTATATTTAATATTTATTTTGAACATTTTAAAAAAACGTTGATTTTCTTTTAGGAAATCTTAGATAACAATTTTTTTTATAGGAAAAAAATAGAATTTTTTAAGGAAAACTTAGCTTACATTACAAATAATAGAATTTTTTAAGGAAAACTTAGCTTAAATTACAAAATAATAGAAAATTTGAAACTATGTCCACTTAAGTCAACTTAAACTCAATTAAAATTAAAACCTATATGACCCCTTTTAACATTCTAGTACACAATATGATCCCTTAGGACACCATATGACCCCTCAGGACATCATAGGACATATTGTGTCATAAGGGGTCATACAATGTTCTAACACAATGTGTGACCTCTTAGGACCCCACATGACCCCTAACAACACCAAATGACCCCTTAGGACAACATATGTCCTAATGGTTCATATGATGTCCTAAGGGGTCATATGGTCTAGGTAACACCATGTGTGACCCCTTAGGACCCCATATGACCCCTAACAACACCAAATGATCCTTTAGGATAACATATGAACCATTAAGACCATATGTTGTCGTAAGGGGTCATATGGTGTTCTAACACCACGTGTGACCCCTTAGGACCCCATATGACCCCTAACGACACCACATGACCCCTTAGGACCCCATATGACCTCTAACAACACCAAATGACCCCTTAGGACAACATATGAACCATTAGAACAACACCAGATGACCCCTTAGGACAACATATGAACCATTATGATGTCCTAATGGTTCATATGGTGTCCTAAGTGGTCATATGGTGTTCTAACACAATGTGTGACCGCTTAGGACCTCACATGACCCCTAATGACACCACATGACCCCTTAGGATAATATATGAACCATTCAGACAATATGATGTCCTAATGTTCATATGGTGTCGTAAGGGGTCATATGGTGTTCTAACACCATGTGTGGCCCCTTAGGTACCCACATGACCCCTAACAACACCACATGACCCCTTAGGACAACATACATGAACCATTATGACAATATCATATCCTAATGGTTCATATGGTGTCCTAAGGGGTCATATGGTGTTCTAACATCACGTGTGATCCTTTAGGACCCCATATGACCCCTAACGACATCACATGATCCCTTAGGACAACATATGAACCATTAGGACCATATGATGTCCTAATGGTTCATATGGTGTCGTAAGGGGTCATATGATGTTCTAACACCATGTGTGACCCCTTAGGACCCCATATAACCCCTAACGACACCAAATGACCCCTTACCTGACAACATATGAACCATTAGGACAATATGTTGTCGTAAGGGGTCATATGGTGTTCCAACACTATGTGTGACCCCTTAGGACCCCATATGACCCCTAACGACACCACATGACCCCTTAGGACAACATATGAACCATTAGGACCATATGATGTCCTAATGGTTCATATGGTTCCCTAAGGGGTCATGAGGTGTTCTAATACTATGTATGACCCCTTAGGAACCCATATGACCCCTAACAACACCACATGACCCCTTAGGACAACATATGAACCATTAGGACCATATGATGTCCTAATGGTTCATATGGTGTTGTAAGGGGTCATGTGGTGTTCTAACACCATGTGTGACCCCTTAGGACCCCATATGACCTCTAACGACACCACATGACCCCTTAGGACAACATATGAACCATTAGGACCATATGATGTCCTAATGGTTCATAAGGTGTCCTAACGGGTCATGTGGTGTTCTAACATCACGTGTGATCCCTTAGGACCTCATATGACCCCTAACGACACCACATGACTCCTTAAGACAAAATGTGAACTATTAGGACCATATGATATCCTAATGGTTCATATGGTGTCCTAAGGGGTCATGTGGTGTTCTAACACCATGTGTGACCCCTTAGGACCCCACATGACCCCTAATAACACCACATGACCCCTTAGGACAACATATAAACCTTTAGGACAATATGATGTCCTAACGGTTCATATGGTGTCATAAGGGGTCATATGGTGTTCTAATACCATGTGTGACCCCTTAGGACCTCATATGACCCCTAAGGACACCACATGACTCCTTAGGACAACATATGAACCATTAGGACAATATGTACATTAAAAAAAGGGAAGAGAGAGATACTAAAACATTAAATTTAACAATTTGGTACTAAACATTAAAGATCAAGACTTAATGGGAGAGAGAAAGAAAGATCACTCGAGACATTAAAATATTAGACTTCTATTGTTTTGTGTGTAATGAAATTTACAAAAAAAATCAAAAGTTTTCTAAAAATTTTGAAAATTTTTAACAGTAAGGGAAGAGAGAGAGAGAGAGAGAGAGAGAGAGAGAGAGAGAGAGAGAGAGAGAGAGAGAGAGAGAGAGAGAGAGAGAGAGAGAGAGAGAGAGAGAGAGAGAGAGAGAGAGAGAGAGAGAGAGAGAGAGAGAGAGGAATAAAGAGCCATATGGGTCATATGGAGTCCTAAGGGGTCACACATGGTGTTAGAACACCATATGACTCCTTAGGACAACATATGAACCATTAGGACAATATGATGTCCTAAGGGGTCATATGGTGTTCTAACACCATGTGTGACCCCTTAGGACTCCATATGACCCATATGGCTCTTTATTCCTCTCTCTCTCTCTCTCTCTCTCTCTCTCTCTCTCTCTCTCTCTCTCTCTCTCTCTCTCTCCCCTTAAGTCATGTTTTAGTAAATTTAATGTTTAATTTTTCAATGTTTAGTAATTTATTAAATTTAATGTTTAAATTTACAATACATTTAGTATAAATACTGTTTGAATTAGTATCTCTCTCTCTCTCTCTCTCTCTCTTCCCTTACTGTTAAAAATTTTCAAAATTTTTAGAAAACTTTGGATTTTTTTTGTAAATTTCATTACACACAAAACAATAGAAGTCTAATATTTTAATGTTTCGAGTGATCTTTCTTTCTGTCTCCCATTAAGTCTTGATCTTTAATGTTTAGTACCAAATTGTTAAATTTAATGTTTTAGTATCTCTCTCTTCCCTTTTTTTAATGTACACTGAACTTAAATTTTTAATGTACAATGAACTTAAATTTTTAATGTGTATGTTTAGTAATTATTTCAAATTTAATTTGTAACTTAGATATATAATTTTTTTATTGTGTATGTTTAGTACAATTTTTTTAATTTATATAAATAAATTGTTTAGTGTGTGTACTCATGTACACTTACATAAATTCTAACTTTATGACACCTAGATAGATGGAGGATTAGGCTACAGATGCACAACCTGTACAACATGATTAAGCTCCTGATCCACATCTTGCATAGTAGGATCACGTTCCTGATATTGGTACTTTATTTCATCATAGTGATCATGAGATACATAAATTGAGATTCATTTTAGATGATCCACACATGGATGGTGTGTACAAACGTACATGCCAATTCATTTACACTAGTTTGGAGGCATTGAGAGATAGATTGGAGACCCACAGATCATATGCCCCACATGTTGTTGATGCCATTTTTAGGCACTTGAGGGATGATATTAGGGGTGATGTTTTTGTGGAGGACGTGCATAAGCAAGTCCCCAAGGAAGTCATCAAAGAATGATATTTTCGTCAATATCAGGAGAAGAGTAAGGTTAGAGGATATTAGGTCAGACGATGCGTAGATCCACTAGTGCCAGTGAAGATATACCCATGTTTCTTAGCTGCACATGGTTGTTATCCTAATAAGAATAATATTCCATTATACTTTGCTCAGTAGGTGTACGTTGAGGTGCACTTGGGTTTGAAGGTCAACTACCTTGACCTTCTAGGCTATTACAGATAGGGGAGAGGTAGAGTGGCTAACATAGATTTATATCATAGGGGTGACAAACAGTCACCCACAGACATGCAACTTGTTGGTCATAGATTTTTGGTGATAGCCCCAACCCTTGCCCCCACATTTGATCGCGTAGTGATTGCTTCTCAGAGAGAAGCACTTGATAACATTGGAGATATTACATCAACAACAACCATAATTTCTTTTGATAGGCTGGGAAAATACATGATGAATTGACCATGTTCGAGATCATCCATAAGTGCATCATCCTGTCATGGGGTGGCCAATTTAGATCTCTATGTTATTGCTGACATCCCCTCACCAGATGACGTAGTAGCTATATCGGGAAGTGCTTGACATGTACAGATGTCTCAGTATTTATCCGAGGACCTCTTACATGCATACTATTTCATTTCATCTAGACTTCAGATACCATTGGCTAAGATCAGAGAGGAGATTCTTAGAGACACATAGGCTATTGCATCGACTCATATGCCAGGACATTCACAACATTCTCATCATTTCACACATGGTCCAAGCGACCCGCCTATAGATCACTTTGTTGCTGTAGAGGGGGAGATACAGGTTGATCAAGTCCATATCATACTAGAGGGCTTGGATTCATTTGAGCAATAGCTACGAGATTTGAGCCAGACTAGTTTTATGGATATGCTACTAGGATCAGATAGTTTGTCGATACCCACTCATCTACATAGCCCTTTACACTCCTCATTCATTTGTACTGCCAGAGATAGATATGCAGATGCAGTTGATGTGGCTAATATGATCATAGCAGATGATTAGACTATACCTCCTGATACACAGGTACATGTGCATGTAATATTTGATAAATAAAAAATGTCGATATATATGTTTAAATTTAATCTATAATTTCTATGATTTAACTAGTATCATTTATTAAACTAATCCTAAAATGTGTATTTAACAGATTCCTGATGTCACTCCTAGCTTAAGCTCAGGGCGTGTGCGTAGGGGAGTTTATTTCAATGCGACACCTGCTAGTGCATAGGTTAGTTATGGATTTTGTAAATATTATATATTTTATGATTTATTTGATTTATATGTCCATACATGTAAATATATTTAATTTATTCTACTTTTACAGGGATCGATTAGACATCCATCAGACCAAGACTCTCACTCAGAGGGTCTCTCTATTCATAGCCGACATGATTCAGACCGATCTGCCACTTTCTAGCATGTGCCCCTTTATCTTTATATATATGAACTTTCTTCTAGACAAATTACATTGTTATCACTTGTTTATATTGACTTTCTCAGACACGTGTTGGTTGTTTACCTTTATATATACATTTGATATACTTTATATATGTTTGACACTTATATGTATGTATGTAAATGATGAGAAATCATACATGTTTATTTCATGATACGCATACTTTATATGTTTGACATTTATATATTACATACATTCAGTTCCATTTATTTTATATATGTGTGTGTGTGTGTGTGATGAGACATCTATGACATATGCATGTTTTATGAGATTCAAAATCATTGACATGTGTTTAGAAAATTATATATATATAGAGATATCATGTAGATCTTAGATGTTTAAGTTAAATTGAATATATCATGTTCATATATATAGATTAGATGTTTACTTTGAATGAATCATGAACTTAGATATATTTGCAAGATTCTAAAGATGTTTATACATAGATTGTAACTTCGAGTATTATTTCTATATATATAGATTAGATGTTTATAAGTGTATGCATGTACAAATTAGAAATGTGATCTTAGATTTTTAATATGTATCATGTATCTTAGATGTTTAAATATCGAGCTTAGAGAATAGGTCCTTACATTTATTTATAGATATCTAATTTATGTTGATTTAAATATTAATATCAATTCATTATTTTATAAACTCTTGATTCAAGGTTAATTTACATACATGTCCTAATTTAAATTTCATATATATGTACGCAAGTACATTTAATTTACATATATAAATGATCCTAATTGTACATCCCTTTAAGACAATTCCTAATTGTACATCCTAATTTAGATATCATACAAATTTACACATACATGTCCTACTTTAATTAAAATATCAACAAATGAATTTAATTAAATGAATACATCCTAATTTACTTTACATGTACACATACTAAATTATTTAAATATCTTACACATGCATGTGCATTTAAAATTAAATATATATACATCTATTGTATATGTCCCCTTAAGATATTTTCAAATTTACATCCTAACTGACTTTACATACATTTACTATTATTTAAATATCTTACATGTGAATGTGAATTTAATTATTTATATATAGATCCTAATTGTATGTTACCCCTTAAGACATTTTGAAATTTACATATATACAT
Organism: Cryptomeria japonica; assembly: GCF_030272615.1. Lineage (NCBI taxonomy): Eukaryota > Viridiplantae > Streptophyta > Pinopsida > Cupressales > Cupressaceae > Cryptomeria > Cryptomeria japonica. The sequence goes on along the minus strand of NC_081408.1, from coordinate 21,425,659 downwards.
ACATCCTAATTTAATTAAGATATCATACAAATGCATTTAATTAAATACATTTTTAATTTTTTAAATATCTTACACATCCTAACTTAATATATAATTTCACTGAAGCGGATGGCTTTTGGCGCTCTATGCCTGCTCGCAGGCTAGGGGAAACCCTGGCTGTTTTCTTCTCCATTGCATCAGTTTGTTGGGCATTCATGGGTCTGGCTGTGGAGTGTGGCACAAGGTTTCATAGATTTTTGGGGTTGTGCGATTGCAGGGAGTCATGGGTGTGGCTTTTCATATTTGGCTTTTGTTTCTTTTTGCTCGCTTTGTCCTCCGAGGGATGGGTTTTCTTCGTGAGGCGTGTCTTTGGCGGGGGTCTTCTTTGTGGGATTTCATCTTGGCTTGGGGTGTGTAAGTTTTGCAGACCGTTTTCTTTGTTTAAGGCATCTCAGAGTTTGGGGATGCCCTATTTTTTTTGGGTTCGGCTATGGTGGATTTAGTGCCCTCTTCTTCTGTGCATGCGGCTAGGGCTAGGCAAAATGATCAAGCTTTAATGGAGGAGGACTCAATGGACATGAAGGGTTCTTTCCGCATCAAGAAAGTGAACAAATGCTTGGCTAAGAGCTAGGATTGCCCTGTTTTGGTTATTCAACCAAAGGCTATCTCAAAAGATATTTCATATTGGTTTGATCATGCCTTAATTTGTAAATTTATGGGGCTTAGGCTTTCTCTTCCGGTTTTAGATATGCGGGGCGTGTCATGTCTGGAATCCTGACGGGGATATGGAGATCTTGTTGGAAGCTAACAATTATTTATAGTTGTCTTCTCATGCATGTCAGATAGACATAATGCTTTCGAGGGTGGCCCCTTTTTCTTTAACAAGACCAGGTTATTTATCAAACCTTGGCATGAAACGTTCAACTCAGTAGAGGAGCTCCCATTTAGAGTTCCAATTTGGGTTTGCCTTCCCAAGCTCTCGTTTGAATTCTAGAAGACTGATATTATTGATTCCATTTCCCTCTTTCTTGGTAAACCTATTGGATTGGCTAGGCAAACTCAAGATAGGAAGATAATCTCCTTTGCTCGGATTTGTGTGGAAGTTGATTTGAATAAACCTCTTCCAAATTCTGTGGAAATTTGTTTAGGAGCTTCTCATTGGATCCAGTAGTTGGATTATGAGATGCTCCCTTTCTGATGCCGCATATTCCATGAGTATGGACATCTGTAGAGGAAGTGCCCTCGGTTTGCTCCTACCACTTCAGATTTGAGAACTTCTTCAGGTGGTGCTCCTAAGAAGGATAAGGGGACTATGGATTAAGAGGTTGTAGTGTACATGCTCTCCTCTTCATAAAATCACAACATTATCGATCCCAATCTATGACTGAGGGGACTATGGATAAGGAAGGGTTTATTACTGTGAAGCCCCGTTATAAGGGGGTAGGCCAGAAGAGGACTTGGAGGTATAAACAAAGTGATGACACTCTTAATCATTTTGAGGCTCTTGAGGACTTTCTTGAGGAAGAAGTAATTTCAGCTAATATCTCCATAGGGGATGGGGCAAAGGATGGGATTCTGCTAGATGATGGATGAAATTTTTTTTTGAATATGATCATGGAGGTTGAGCAAGAAAGATAGGTGGGTATTGATGTTCCCATTCAAATTCCAAATGAGTAGGAATTAGGTGAACTATGTGCACTTGCAGACAATATGGCTGTGATAGAACCTACTTCTTATCCAATTAAGGTGGTTTCAGACCAGGGTAAGGATAATGGTGGGCCTCAATCTTTGGGATTGCATCCAAAACCCCTTAATAAAAGTCCCCTAGAGAAGCTCTCAAAGGTAGGACAGAAGACAGATCATGTGAAAATGAAGTTAATTGGTGAGACATTGGTAGAATCTGGTTCTGTTAAGACCAATGATTCTCATTTCTCCCAACCTCATAAATGATTGTCATCTCTTGGAATGTGAGGGGTATGGATAGCATCCCTAGACAAAAGGGTATTTGTAGTTTAATTGACTCTCATTCACCAGATTTAGTCTTTATTCAGGAAACTAAGCTGAATGTGGATGGACTATTAAGTAAATCCCCTCACGTTTGGCCCCATGGACAATGCTAAGGTGTGGGGGCTCATGGTAGTTCTGGAGGGATTTATTGCTTTTGGAACCCAAAGAAGGTTGCTCCTTTGTGGTGGATATCAAGTCTCTCTTCCGTCTCAGTGGTTGCTTATAGCTTTGAGACAGGTGAATTGTGCCTCTTCTCTAACATTTATGCACCTACTAATGTTTTGGGTAAGTCTCAACTTTGGTCTCATACTAATTTTGTTCAGTCCCTGGCTCCTTATCTTCCATGGATTATGGATGGATACTTCAATGTTGTGACTAGTTTAGAGGAAAAACGAGGACGATTAGCCAGGTTGGACCCTTCTGCAAATTTGGAATCTTTACTTGGAATAATAGGAGATGTGGTATATAGGCTATTTTAGAGAGGCTTGATATATTTTTGGTCTCCTGCTATTGGGTGTGTGACAGGTGGTCTACCAATTCTAAAATTTTGGATTGGAGGGGATCTGATCACTGGCCTATCAAATTATCAACCATGTCATATAGAACTTCAAAAAATCCCTCTTTTAAGTTTCAATTAATGTGGCTATGAGATTTATCTCTCCAGGACCTTATGATTGATCGGTGGTAAGAAGGGAGGCCTGCTCATGGTCGGGCAATGTATTCATTTGGGAAAAGGCTCCAACAAGTGAAATATAGGCTCAAGATGTGGAACAAATAGTGTTTTGGTAGTCTTCACTCTAAAAAGTTGGCTGCTCAGTCCAGGTTTGATTATGTTACTCGTCAGATTCAGGATCGAGGAAAGTCTCCTGATTAGTAGAGCAGAGTCTTTAGCCGTTAAAGATTTGGAAGAATGGGAATTGCAGGAAGATATTTTCTGGAAGTAGAAATCTTGAGTTGATTGGCTTCAGGAAGGGGATAGGAACACTATTTTTTTTCATAACTCTGTTAAGGCCCGAAGATTAGGCAATTCTATTTCTACTCTTATTTCTTCAGAGGGTTCTCAACTCTCTTCTAGAGAAGAAATTTATAGGGAAGCTGTCTGCTACTTCTCAAATCTAATCTTTGAGGAGACTCACATTGCTGTGGAGGAGGAAAGAGCTATACTAAAGTGTATTCCCCCACTGGTCTCTGTCGAGATGAATGAAGCCCTTATGTGTCCCATTTTGTTACCAAAATTGGAGGATGTGGTGTTCCATATGAAAAATGGTAAGGCTCTTGGACAATATGGATTTCCTATTGATTTTTTTTAGGAATTCTGGGAGATTGTAAAATTTGATCTTTTAGAAGTGATTCAGGAATCTCATAGGAATAAGCAACTGTTAAAGTCTATGAACTCTACCTTTTTGGCTCTTATTCTTAAGAAAGATGGGGTTAATAGTCTGGATCAATTCAGGCCTATTGCTTTGTGTAATGTGATCTATAAGATTATTACTAAGTTGATTGCTGAAAGACTCAAGCCATTTCTTAGTCCTTTGATTTCAGAGGAACAATGTGGATTTGTTGGCGGGAGGCATATTTTGGATGGTGTTGTGATTGCAATGGAGGCTATTCATTCCATGGAAACTTCTAGGGAGAAGGCTATATTTATTAAACTTGATATGGCGAAGGCTTATGATCGAGTGAGTTGGATGTTCTTACAAACTATTCTCTTGGCCTTTGGTTTTGGAGAGGAGTGGGTTAATTGGGTCCACAGTTGTATTACCTCTACTTCCTTTTCAGTTCTTATTAATGGGGAACCTTTGGAGCTTTTCAGTGCATCTTGGGGCTTGAGGCAAGGAGATCCCTTATTCCCCTAGTTATTTATTATCATGGCTGAGGGACTTGGTAGATTTATTAAGTCTCAGGTGAGGCAAGGTCTTATTCAGGGGCGGTGTTGGAATAATTCTTTGCCTCCTTATTCTCATCTTTAGTTTGTGGACGACACTGCTTTGATGGGTAGGGCTAGAATCAATGAGGCTATGAATTTCAGGAAAGCTCTGGATACTTATTTGTCCACTTCTGACCAGAGTATTAATGAGGCTAAATCCTCTATTTATTTCTTTAATACTCCTTGGATTATTCAAACTAGGATTGCTCAGATCCTCAGATTTCAAATTGGTTCTCTCCCTCTTGTGTACCTCAAGATTCCTTAGGTTGTGGGCTCTCACCGCAATGACTTTTGGCAGGGGATTTTAGACAAGTTTCAGAGCAAGGTTAGTCATTGGACTTTTAGATGGCTCTCCTTTAATGAGAGAGTGATTCTCTTGAAGAAAATGGTGCAATCTCTCCCCATCTATAGGTGTTGTGTGTAGGTTCCTCCATCTTATTTTGTGAGGGATTTTGATGGTCTTGCTCATTAGCTCTTATGGTCTGGAAATCTTCTCTCCTCTAAGTGGAGCCTTTTAAAATGGAAATCTATTTGTAGACCAAAGTTTGTAGGTGGCCTTGGTCTTCGACATATTGGTCTAGTTGGGAAGGCCTTGGCAGCTAAGCTGTATTGGAGATGGTGCACCTGCTAGGATCAGGATTGGGCCAAGATTTTAACCCACAAGTACCTTCCAGGTGTGGATAGCCAAGATGTGCCTTGTTTGGATTTGATTGGTAGGGGATCTTGTATCTGGGAAACTCTTAAAAAAGGAGCTAGGCTTATTAAGGAGAGCCTCTTCAAGATTTGTAATAAGGGCTCCGAAACCCTTTTTTGGCAGGACTCTTGGGATGGATACTCTCCTATTCTCTCCAACTTCCCTCACCTACAAACTCTTTGCAATATATTTTCGGATGCTGGAAGGTGGAAAAATTTAAAAAGATTGTTCATAGAGGGCAAGTTGAGATGTCTTGTTGGAAGAACCCACAGGAGTGGCCTTTGGGTGGTTTAGTTGAAGATCGTCTTGAGCTGGCAAAGATTTTAGCTGGTTGAATATGTAGTTCCCTCAAAGAGAGGGACAGGCTTGCTTGGGGCCCTAACCCAAAAGGTAAATTTACGGTTGTTGCAGGGTATGCCATGCTTGATAGACAAGTGCATGACTTGACTGAGGTGCCCTGGTGGAAGAAGGTATGGCATATCTCTTCTTGGCCTAAGTGTAACTTTTTTTAATGGCTATTTGCTCAAAGGAAATGCCTTACTTGGGAGAACCTTCACAGGAGAGGTTTTCAAGGACCCTCCATCTATGTCTTTTGTAATACGAGCAGTGAAGAATGTAGCTTACACCTATTTTTTTAGTGTTCATTCTCTAAGGAAATCTGGCATAGGTGGTGGGAGGCATGGCAACATGCCTATGTTCATTCTTCTTTTTTGATTAAATTTTGGGAAAGCTTGGGTAGACCCCTAGTGAAAACATCCTTCCTTCAGGTGCCTTGGGCTATCAGACTAGCTTTCATTATTTGGAATCTTTGGCTAGAAAGGAATCGTAGGGTTTTTTGTGATTCCAAAATGGGTAATTTGCAATTATGAGAAAAGATAGTTAGTAGGCTTCGAGAGACTATTTCTGTTAAGTGTGATATGTCTAATACTATTGATCTAGGTGATTATGCTATTGTGAAGAATTTGAATTTGGAAGATAGTGGATTGGGTTGTACTACTAGCAAAAGATTCAATTCTGTTAAGAAGAGGATTCATAGGGATGGGAGGTGGACACCTCCCCTTGTTGGTGTTCTAAAAATAAATACTGATGGTTCCTCTTGGGGGAATCCTGGTCATGCTGGCATTGGTGGTATTGGTAGAGGTAGTGACGGGGCTGCTATTTTTCTTTTTTCAACTTATAAAGGTCAACACTCTAATAATTTAATAGATGCACTTGCTATTAAGATTGCACTTGAGTGGAGTTGTTCTCTAGGCTGGAGGAAGATTATTTGTGAGCAGATTCCCAAATTGTTGTGGATATGTAGAATAAGCAAAATCTATATGATGCTTGTTGGAGAATTGCCTTTGTGGTTAGACAAATTTGGTGTATGTGCAGTACTTTGGATTTTATTTCCTTTTGTCACATTCATAGAGAATGGAACATAGTGGCTGATTGCTTGGCGAAGTGGGCTTCTGAGCATGTTGATGGTTGAGATATTGGGGAGAGAGATGACTTACCGACTGATTATATTGCGAATTTGGAAAGGTTATTGTTGGAGGACATGAATATGTAGTGTGTTGCTGGGTTCTCTATTGAGACCTTTTGGTTATCTCTCTTTTGTTGGGCCTTGGGCCTTCGATTTGTAATTTTTCTTTTATCTGAATAGATTTTTACCCCTTTTTAAAAAATAAATAAATTAATATATAATTTCATATTTAACTAAACAATACATACATACATACATACATACATACATACATACATACATACATACATACATACATACATACATACATACATACATACATGTCCTAATTTAATATAAAATTTCATATTTAACTAAACAATATGGTCCACATATGCCATATATTGTGCATGTAGTTTAAATTATAACACTACATAATAATTTATTCAAGTTTGGAAACAAGTTAAGTTATTAAATCTTATTAATTCAAATCATGTGTTCAAACACATGTACTATGGTATACTAAATAGTTCATACCACATCAAGTGGTTCAGACCGATCTTCAATAACACTTAATATTTTCTCATGATCTTCACTATCTAGTCTCCACTTTTGAGACCACCCATGACATGGAATTTGATAATATGATGAAACAATAAGGATCCAGTCAACTATTGAGAGGGGGGGGGGGTGAATCAGTAGATAGAAAACAAACTAAGCTTTCACCAAACTTAATCCCAACTCAAAAATAACTTGCTAAACTAACTGGTTTAGACAGTGTAACAAAAACTGCAACTGCACTGTCAAACTTTACCGGTTGATCAAAACATCAATGATACAGTGTAACAGATATAATACTCACAAACCATTTAATCAAAACATTAAACCACTTTACTTATATCAGTAATATCTTATTTCTGATCACTTCCGATCATCTAAACAAATCTAAGTGGATTTACCAGTTAATCAAATCAACCATATCAAAAACATCCACAAAATCATTCACCACTTGACACAATGATTTTTCACGTGGAAACCCAAATGGAAAAAAACCACGGTGGCGATGAATACCCACAAGTATTTTGAACTCTTCTGAAGTTCGCCCTGTTAGGAGACAAGCCTTGTTAGAAGGTTATACAATAATGTCCTGTTAAGAACAAATCCGTTTAGGGACCACTTGGTTAAGGGATTGACTACAATACTCTATTAAAGGCAATACCCTGTTAAAGGCAACCTCGGTGGAGGATTTCAAATCCAAGCTAATGGATCACCTGGTTAGAGGATTTAAAGAGGAAGCCTGTTAAAACTTACTCGGTTAAGGGATTTAACTGATGTAATGGTTAGAGAACAATAGGTTCTTTGTTGATCTGGAAATAGCACTATCTTGCTTAGTTAGATCCTTTTCTACTCCTATCCGCCTTCACAATATTCTGCAGACACTCCTTCTAGTTCAGCAACAATCACACTACCACACTTAAACCAAATTTGCCAACACAATTACAAACAACTCATCGACCTTAAATACAAATACAATAGGTCGGTAACACATCACAAAACCTACAAATCTCATAGAGATTACAAACATATCGGTCCAATCATGACCGTTGGATTATATAGCAATCAACTACACATTGTTCTAGACAACTTCAACCGCTCCTGGATCACCGCACATTGGATCCTGTAGCTTATCACGTGTTATTCACTTCATGCTATGCATTTGCTCATTCCCAAGATAAACGGTTATCTTCATGCGCCAAAATCACTTTGAAATTCATCACGTGCATCATGCTTACGTGGCCTCTTCATCTCCAATCACCATTTGATCATATATCAACACAATCGATTCACCAGGATCCATCGGTTAGGGTTCTGCTTATCATTTGGTTAGGGTTACCGGTTGATCTCTTCTTCAATAACAATACCAATACCATTTTCCTTCACTGCTTTACTAATACCGGTTGCTTTACAACATCACTACCAGTTGCAATACAATCATCATTACCAGTTTGTAATACATCTTCAATACCGGTTGCAATTGACATCAATGACAACACTATACATCATTAATGCAATCTTCATGCAATGCCAACAAAATTGTATGAAGAATTAGGCCAACAACAATGACCAGGTGGCTATACTGATATACCTTGTTGTCAATTTGATATTAAGTGAAATGAATCCCATGTTGAAGAATTTTGACTTGTTTAAAATATGTCCCTTGCACTATAACTAAGCTTGAATATGAGAAACAACAAATTCCTCTAGGTTCAAAAATTTGTGAAAGTGGATAAAAATTGAAAATGCATGCATAAAATCAATTAATTAGTTCAAACTTGTGGGAAAGGACATTTCATTGCTCATTTCAGATTTAGTTAACTTCTTCCTCTCTTCTGTGCAATGTAATGAATAATAACTAACACCTTCTACATTTCCAACCTTTGCTATGACTGCAAAAATATCTGTTGCAATTGAAAAAATTAAAAATTATAAATAAAATGTACTTGATAAAAACTTTCAACGTTTTGAAATATATAATTTAAAGAACTATATATGTGTGCATGTACCTTTTTAAATCAATGCTGAAATATTGTCATAATCACTAAAACTCAAAGGAATGTCTTCAAAGCTTTCGTCTTCATTTTCCTCAGATGTGTCAGTAACAACTAGTGGCACCAAATTCCATTAACTGACATATTCAAGCTCTTGGTTCTTGCAGTTACCATAGTTTTCCAAAATGCAATCACAATAAAAACATGAGTAATCCCTAGTGTACAATGTCCATGGGTGATTATCTGTACTCATGACACAATGCAAAGATATTGTCCTTTCCACCCTCTTACATCCATGCATTGATCTTCTATCCACACATGCAAAATGTACACACACACACATCTTTGTAAAAAAATGAACTACACATTTTTAAAATTTAATACTTCTAAGATAATTCCCTTTTTATTTATATTTTGATTTAACTCAAACTTGGATTTTTTTTTGAAAAAGAGATCACATACCTGATATCTCCAAAAACACTCTATATGGAATGAGCTTGTTTGTGCTCGATGATGAACCACTTGAATAATTTGGTTGCACAAAGTGTTCCTTACACTTGTCAACAACATCATGTGCATGATCTATATGATCTCCTGTACATAATTTATTTGATGCTTTCTTAGAGCACGTTTTATACAAGCTCCCGCACCATCGTGTTCATCCTTTCCATGCCCATTCTAAAAAAAGCTCCAAAAATATGGTATTTTGTCATTTTGATGATATCTACATAGTGCATAAAATGGCTTGGATGATTTGAATTGTGACACACATCCATTAGACCAAATAAAATGTTTAACTATTTTTATGCCTCTCTCTTTCAAATATTCAAAAAAATTCTTAAAGCAATGTTCTACAAAATGTGTGTCATGTTCCTTATCATCACTAACATAGAAGTGGTATTCTTTCTTATTGACACGTTTTTCAAATGTACCATCCACACCATCCAAATGTATTTCTGCATGTCGATAACACACATGTACCATAATAGTGATATTCTTTGAAAAGTAATACTCTGATTGAATCTCTTTTTGATTTGCAAAAGAGTATTTTTCTATGAAGTCCACTACTGATAAAATAGTTCCGAGTGAGAAAGTGTCTCTTAATGTTTGAAACTGTTGTGTTTGCCACTTGACAAAAAACCATGGTGTATGTATGGTTTTATCAACTTACGAAAGTTTTCCATAAATGTCCCAATAGGTATCTCCTCTTCTACATAATCTAACCTTGTAGGTTCCTTACCAGATTTTGTTTCAAACTTTTTGCACTTGTTGTATATGGTGAAAATGGAAACAACAATAACAATATTGAAAGACTAAATTAATTCAACCACAAAACCATAGCCTAACAACAACAAAGATCCACCATAACATATGAAGATTACCCAAGACAATGCAAATCAAATGAAATCACAAAGATTATACCATCACATGTCCAATAGGGTTTGGATCTCCATTCTTCCTATCTCCATTGATCTTGCCTGATATATTTGCTCTCAGATTTTATGTGCACAAGAGCTCAACAAAGAATGGAAATGTGGTTGCAAGTAGGATCGCATATGAAAGTGCAAAAGCATAGTGTAGTTGGGGCTGAATGCATAATGAGCGTTTGATAATGAAGGAAGCATCTCCTTATATAGAAGACACTATAAGAAATGGAGGGATAAGATTGAGAGGTGTAAAAGATAAATGGTCAGCTATGATTAGAGGGTAGGTAGAGGAAATAAGAAAATAATGAGAGGGTAGGTAGTGTAGGAATTAAGAGATGAATGGCATGTGTCATGGGTAGAAAAGGCTAATGAATTAATTAAATAAATAAATATTTATTTAATTCATAGAAGAAGTGGGATGATTAAATAAATAAAATATTTATTTAATTTAGGAAAAGGATTAATTTAAATAAATAATGAATTTATTTAAATGAGAAATAAGGCTAGAAGAGGATAAATGAATTAATTAAATAAATAAGGATTTATTTAATTCATAGAAGAATTAGGCTAAATTAATTAAATAAACAAAATATTTATTTAATTAGACATGACAATTTTAGGTGTCTACATTTTGCCCCTCTTTGAGACAATGCACCTTGTCGCGTTGTTTCAAACAAGATAATATGAACTGATACAAAGTTGCCCCAAGATGGGAATAATATGCCCCCTCGAGAGATTGGATGAAAATGTCTGGAAAGATCGCAGACAATCTCTCGATAAGAAAGAAAGGCTAGAATGGATTGACCGGATAGAGTGACAGAGTCACAGGATAAAGAAGACTGACTCAGGATATGAGGGCTAGGGCTAGGGTAGTCTATAAGATAGACCACGAGGGGAAAACATCCTCATTGTCATCCACACATCCAAGAGATCAGAGTGCAGAGAGAGAATAGAGCAACATTGGTCAGCAGTGATGGCATTGGTGCATAGATTCGATTGTGTTCACCGATATCAGAGGCCAACAGATGCAGGAGAGCCGGTAAGTACCACGAAACCTCCTTGTACTTTGTCATATTAATTATTGTCATTAATGCATGCTAGGTAGTGCAATAAATGCGCTTTAGGATAATGTAAAAAAAATGTCAAAAATGTGTAGGCGCGTCTACGTTGGTGCCAGGTGTGTCTATGTTGGCTAGGTGCATCTATGCTGGAAAAAGCGTCTGTACTAGATGTGAGCGCGTCTGCGTTGTTCAGGCGCGTTTGTGAAATGTGGACATGTCTATGTATTTTAGGCGCATCTATGCATAGCAGGTGCGTTTGTGCAGTCTGTAAGCGCATTTATGTCTTGAAGGCATGTTTATGTCTTCAAGGTCAAATCAGCAATTCTGTGATGAACATACGCTATCGATTGGATAAGCTGCTGAGAGGATACACTCAAGCAGGTCCTCTAGGGAAGACTAGGATAGCAGATAGGGCTAGGATTGACAATTCTGTGATAGAAGATATGTTGCCAATTGGATAAGCTGTTGAGAAGATACACTCAAGCAGAGGCCCTAGGATAGGATAGATCAAGGCACTTTGTGATGAACAATGAGCACCAAGACATAGTACTTTGTGATGAAAAGGGAGTACCAAAAAAAACAACACTTTGTGATGAACAAGGAGTGCAAATGTGAGCAGCACTTTGTGATGAACAGGGAGTACCACTAGGATAGATAACAACACTTTGTGATGAGCAGTGAGTGTCACTAGGATAGATAGAAAAAATTTGTGAGGAATAGTGAGTGTCACTAGGAGCAACACTTTGTGATGAACAGGGAGTACCACTAGGATAGAAGCAACACTTTATGATGAACAGTGAGTGTCACTTGGATTGACATGATTGATTTGCTTGACTGCAGGAGTATTTGCCTATGCTGGAGTCATGGGAGATATTCCCGTCGATGCAGAGGTTATGACTAGAGCTAACATTCGAGGACCGAGCTACTATTGAGGTTATGGGTCTACGATACATTCTGTATGTGCTTGAGTTTCAGGTGAACATGGGTTTGTTGATTGCACTGGCTGAGAGATGGCACTCTGAGACGTGTACTTTCCATTTGCCGATGGGTGAGATGACAGTCACCTTAGAGGATTTTTACAGGATACTAAGGATACCGATCGATGGGGAGTTAGTACCTTATGATCGAGATGGAGACAGGGAGGCCCTAAGACGAGTGTTCTAGGATCTAGGACTGGAGATGAGGACTGGACATGTGGCATGGGATACGATGACATAGACTGGATTGGCACTACTAGTAGTGCTAGGAGGAGTGATCAGTGGGTTCCTATGTCCAGACAGGGCGACATGAGGGTTGGCTGTGGGCTGGGGGAGCACCTTGGAAACGCTGGTTACACAACACACCAGATATGCCTGGGGACCGTGCATGTTGGCACACTTATACTATGAGCTGCATCAGTTTGTTTATCATGGATCCATAGGATTTGGCTACGGAGTTACATTGTTGCAGGTGTGGGCATATGAGCATCTGCCGGTTACTCGACCGATACATTTCAAGGGTAGGGGTCATGGACGCAGCTTTGTTCATTTGTACGATATGATTACATCGCAGCCACAGATTGGCAGGTTGGAGCATTGGCATCGAGTCCTGGATGAGATCGACACTATGATATGGAGGTCGTACCGTGAGTGCAAGCAGTGGGAGGATGATGCAGTGGATCTACCCTATACATTCTAGAGCAGATATCTGATTGGGCGGACACCCTATGTATTGGAGAGACAGCTGGTGGATAGGGTATGTAGGCAGTTTGGCACACCCGGTGGGACTCTTGTCCGTTTTGCATTTAACATCTTTTGTTGCAGATTTTTGTTTTGAAGTTGTAGATCTGACATTTTCGACAACATTTTGATATTTCGCGTTTGCGCACTTTCAAATCGCGTTTTTAATTTTCTGCTGCGTCTATGACATCTGGAACTGCGTCTGTGTCTTCAACAATATTTTATTTATTTTTGGCAGATTTTGGGAAGCACGTTTGTATTCCATAGTCACGTCTATGAAGTCTTCAGGCGTGTCTGCGTTAGGAAAATGCGTCTGCGTTTGGGAGCCGCATCTATGTCAGATGTAGGTGCGTCTGCGTGTTCTAGCAACATCTATGTCTGTGACAACTGTGTTTGTGTTCATTTGTTGCATTTTTGGTTTCATTGATTCAATTTCTCATCATTCGGATTTCCAATATGGTTTATTTTGAGCTAACATTTTGAGATCTAGCTAACGAAATTGGTGCAGCTTGTCTTGAAAGCAAAATCATTTTGTTGAAGTCCCCTATTCCACAAAGTCTTTTGGATTTAAAAATTTACCTAACTTGTGTGCTTGCAGGAATGGATGATTATTTCAAACAATCCAAACTACTAATAGATCTTTGTTGCAAGACCTTGGCAAGGGTTTTTGATATTTATTGTATGCCTTGTTTTCATAGATTGGCAAACACTTCAATTGGTGCACTAAAATTGAACCATTGTCTTTTATGTCTTGAACAATAGGCTCTTTTTGTTTAATCTTTAGAGGGCCTGTCTCCTCATGTGGTCATTAGGACTACTAGTGAGGAGAGAACGACCCAAGTGGTAGCAAAAGAAAAGCCATCTTCTTCCAAACCACTATAAATAACTGTATCCATGGTGAAAACTATGGATAACGTGTGTTGATTAGTTCATACCGACACTATGTCTCCCCATAAACCCGTTTGATCAAATTTATTTGATCATTTGAAGGGCGTATCCCCTACCGGCTGGGAGCCTTTTGTATTTACAGAGCTAAAAGTGCAACATGTATGGCCACACGAGCGGATGCCCTTACTAGCACCTTTTTGTTTTAGAAGCCAAAATCCTTCTAGTTGTTGGGGCAGGAGGTCGGACCTTTGGTAGCGGCCCACACACATACGGTTCTTAGTAGAGATACAAAGTTCACCACGAGGAGTTTTCATGGGGACTGATGCTTGGCTGCCCCGAGAAGTGAGTGCCGAGGGTGGAGCCAGTGGGGTCAAGCATCTAAGTATCCGCTCTGAATAGCGTAGCCTCAAGGGAAACTCCATGTGGGATCAACAACTATTGTCCTGGCCAGCCATAAGAATTGTGCTTGACTTATTTTGAACATTCAAACATTCAAGACCAAACATCAAAACATTGTGTCTTTTGTGTCTTCAAGTGTATGCAAAATAATTTTACATCAAACAACACACTTGTCTTTGAGTCATTTTGGAGTCTAAACACTTGCAAACATTGAGTCCTCATCAACACTGTGTCCTCTTGTCATGAAAAAAATAGTCAAACATTCAGATTTGGTCACAACAACAACTTCACAGATTGAAAAAATTGCACAAAGTTTGCAGAAACACGTCTGTGTCTGACAGACCCACGTCTGTGTCATCTAAACATGTCTGTGAAGGGCAGAAACGTGTCTGTGTCTTTTGAGCAACATTTACAACATCTCAGAAATGCGTCTGTATCTGACAGAACCATGTCTGTGTCATTTAAACGTGTCTGTGTTTGACAGAATAGCGTCTGTGTCATTTAAGCACGTCTATGAAGTATACAGGCACGTCTGTGTTCAGGATTGAAAATTTTCATAATTCAACACACAAAGAACTGTCAGTTTCAGACTTATTGAGCTTCCTAAGTATCTCTCTGGGGTTTTCATTTAGCATTCAACCTGTCTTTGGGTCTCACAAAGTCCATCATTTCTTTACACCTTACATTACATTCACATTTGTCTAAACTTGAGTCAAAAGGTCACTTGCTTGTCCTCATCATACTTTGTCAACACACTACATACAACATTTTGCTAAGTGGTCTCTAATCAAGGTCTATCACCTTTGGGTCTCATTTGGTCTTACTTAGAGTCAAGGTCAACTTACCTCATCAAGAGAAACTATCCTCTCTTTGGAAGCCACACCTACTCTACTACATACATACTTGGTCTTATACTTTGGACATTGCAAGTAAACCTCAGATTCATTTACATTCCATCCAACTCTTGGTCTTCCATACTCTTTTCCATTTTTCATCTAGTTTCACACATCTTGGTCAATACCTAGTTCATGGTTGAAACCCATTTCCAAAAATCTAGGAGAAAAGCTAAAGAGACTCAAGAGTCCGCAAACATGAGTTCTTATGAGTATGACAATGATATCTTTTTCAATTTTGATCATACTACATTACCTAAAATGGATGCCTATAGAAACATTCCAAATGTTGAGAACATGGACACTACAAACAACAATAATACACACAATGACAATATGGACAACTTTTCCGTACATTCAGCAGAAGTGGAAGACACCATTATGAATCCTCATTTCAATCAACTGGTTGAGGAAATAATGATGAGAGATAGACAATACTTTCTACAAGTGATGGCACAAAGTGGAGCCAAGATCCCTCATGATTTTGACATGTCTCAAATAATGGAAAATCGAACTTTGCAACAACCTCACCTCAACATGGATCAAAGGAGGCCTAATAGTGGGGGCAATAGAGGACCACATCTTGTGCCTGAATCACCATCATCTTTGTTTCAAAAACCCGAGGTCCCATACACACATGGTCAAGCATATGATACTCACCTTCGCAGACCATTATGAAAGTCTTATGTAGAAAAATATGCTCAATCACATACCAATGCTAAGGATCAACCACCAAAGCAATTGGATATTCAAAGGCATGCTCAAAATTTGGACAAAAGGAAACCCCGCGTCAAATTTGGGGGCAACACATTAGAACAAACTCATGACATGCCTATAGAGTATGGTATACATGGACAAAGCAGATATTCCATTCCTCATCATGACTGTATACCAAGTGGTCCATATACGTAGCATCATTATAGACCTCCTCCATATGAACATGTGTATGATCAATATCATCCATCTATGCAACATGCTCCTCCTCCACCTGGTGCTTCAGGCATGGGGTATGTTCCAAGAAGTCGGTCTCCACCTAAGAATAATTTGGAACAACAAATCAAGGACTTACAAAAGAAAATGGAGGACATAAATACATCGAAACCAATTTACACAATGAGAGACATATGTCCCTATCCATTTGACAAAAGCATTCCAATGCTTCCATTTCCTACACACTTTGTGACACCTAAGTTTGATAAGTATAGAGGAAAAGGGGATCCTAAGGCCCACATAAGACAGTTTTTCATAGCTTGCATTGAGGTAGCAGCAAAAGAGACATATTTGATGAGATTATTCCCATAGAGCTTAGGCGATCAAGCCATGGAATGGTTCTCCCAACTTCCACCTGGAATTAAGTCTTGGGGTGATCTAGCAGAGGCATTTATCCAACACTTCTCCTACAACATAGAGATAGACATATCGGTGACTACTTTGTGCAACACCAAACAAAAGGATGGAGAATCTTTTTCATCATTTTTACAAAGATGGAGAAACCTAGCCAACAAATCCTCTTGTGAAATTCCACAAAAACAAATGGTAGAGATGTTCACCCAGAATGTTAACAAAGACATTGGTTATGACCTAAGAAAAGCTTGTTTGTCCACCTTCAAGGATGTCATTGAAAAAGGCTCAGTGACAAAGAAGGTCCTAATTGAATAGGGAGTCATTAAGATATTCAAGGAAAACAAAGATGACTTTAAAGGAAAAGATAAGCCAATATTTTGGAACAAAAACAAGAACACAGTCAATGATGGTGTTGTTGATGCCAATACAGTACGACCCAAAATCGTTTTTTCTGGACCAAGCTCTACAAACAATCAAGTGAATACTCAAACAACTTCAAAGTCATGAAGGAAGTACACCCCATTGGGAGAACCACTTGAGTCAATTTTTAAGAACTAGTGGCAAACAAGGTAATCACAGTTCCAGATTTTCCTCCATATGAACCAAAGGTCAAACCAAATTGGTGGAATGATGATGAATATTGCAAATTTCACAAGAGCAAGGGTCATAAAATAGGAAATTGTCATCGACTGAAGAACATCATACAAGATCTCATTGATAGAGGTGACATTGAGATTGAAGGACACTCATCTAATCAAGAACATGAGATGTTTAAGGAACCATTCCCAAAGCATGACAAGGGAAAAGCCAAAGCCACAGATGAGCAAACCAACTATACTAGAGCATCTTCTAACTATGATTCAACTATCAATCACATCTCAATGGACAATTATGTCTCTACCATATCATCAAGGACAAAACGCTTGAGAATTCTACCCAAAGACCCAAGATTGTCCTAAAAGGCATTGGATCTTCTTCTGAACCTACCTTTGAATGTAATGTTACAACTCGTCGAGGTAAATTCACTTTGCAAGGTGCCAAAATGTATATGGTGAAAATGGAAACAACAATAACAATATTGAAAGACTAAATGAATTCAACCACAAAACCCTAGCCTAACAACAACAAAGATCCACCATAACATATGAAGATTACCTAAGACAATGCAAATCAAATGAAATCACAAAGATTATACCATCACATGTCCAATAGGGTTTGGATCTTCATTCTTCCTATCTCCATTGATCTTGCTTGATATATTTGCTCTCAGATTTTATGTGCACAAGAGCTCAACAAAGAACAGAAATGTGGTTGCAAGTAGGATCGCATATGAAAGTGCAAAAGCATAGTGTAGTCGGGGCTGAATGCATAGTGAGTGTTTGATAATGAAGGAAGCATCTCCTTATATAGAAGACACTATAAGAAATGGAGGGATAAGATTGAGAGGTGTAAAAGATAAATGGTTGGCTATGATTAGAGAGTAGGTAGAGGAAATAAGAAAATAATGAGAGGGTAGGTAGTGTAGGAATTAAGAGATGAATGACATTTGTCATGGGTAGAAAAGGCTAATGAATTAATTAAATAAATAAATATTTATTTAATTAATAGAAGAAGTGGGATAATTAAATAAATAAAATATTTATTTAATTTAGGAAAAGGATTAATTTAAATAAATAAATGAATTTATTTAAATGAGAAATAAGGCTAGAAGAGGATAAATGAATTAATTAAATAAATAAGGATTTATTTAATTAATAGAAGAATTAGGCTAAATTAATTAAATAAACAAAATATTTATTTAATTGGACATGACAATTTTAGGTGTCTACACTTGTAACTCTTGCAATTTACCATCTTTGTTATGTCAGTATCTTCATTTCTCAAAGGCAATTTAGCCAAGTCTTTACAAGCTCCACAAATTCCTTTTATACAATCTATTTGACTGGTTGCATTATCATATGATTTATCACAAAGATGGATGCTATGAATTGACTTGTTCTCTTAGGAGGAGCATTTTCATAACCATCACTATCTTCTCTAATCTTTCGAAACACCTGATAGTAGAGATCAAATTCAATGTGATAACGACAACAACAAGCTTCAAATAATTTGTTTACCTTCACATAAATGGCCTTAAATTTTTAAATATTGTTTGTCCAATCTTTATATGAGGGTTTGATTTAGTAAAGGACACATACAATTCATGTTTTGTTGTGTCTAACCAATGTTTTACATGGAGATCATAACAATCAGGGCCAATCCTATGTTTGATAACATCTCTACTATTTGATGAAGGACAAGTATTATCATTCCAAAAACTTGACACCAAATTCCGAACAACATCTTCAATCCAATCAGAATGAGGAGCTCTATACATAATTTCCCAATTCTTTATGTGGTAGTATCATCCAAAGTCTTTATCCTTTTCACATATTTTGATATCGTCCTTCTACTAAAACTGAACTCAAATGATAGTGAAGAGATTTGTCTTTTTGGAGGCATTCTCTCATTTAGTATAGATGTCGACATCACTCTTCTTGACATGGTCTTATTTGTTGGTCGATATTTTTTACCAATGTTCACCAAACCTTTCTTAACATTTTCAACAATAGCTTTTTGTATCTGAGAAGTTTTCCTCTTTTTATTTGTTGTATCTATACCCAACAATTTTAATGGATCTATTAACTCTTTACGAGTAAGTACAATTGATAACAATTGGGCTTTCTCTAGTGTAGTATCAAGGTTATTGAAATTAGACATTATTTCTTTTGCACTTTTATTCATTGACCTCCTTTTAGTATGTCTAGGTTCTTCACTGAGGCATTTCAATTCATCCACATCCATTTCAAGTAAATGAGATAAATTTTTATAAGAAATATTTCTCTTCACCTTTTTAGCTAGATCCACAATATGCTCATCCATATCGGTAGAAGGTAACGAGATTGATCCCTCTCCAATTTCCATTGATTCAACTAGGGCCTCCTTCGTATGTTCTTGAACTATATGTTCTTCAGCCTCATTCACCTCAACTCTCGCTTGAGAACTTCCTTCTTGTTGAACTATGTGTTCTTTAACCTCATTTCAAGTAAATGAGCTAAATTTATTAAAATACCATTAAATTTTAAAAGCAAGGTCTTCGGTCAAAACATTTTCTAATCTCAGAGATAGAGATACTAAATAAAAATAACATTATTTTAAATGCACCAAAATTTCTAGAAAGAGGTCCTAAAAAGACAACTTGGAGAGAGAGAGAGAGAGAGAGAGAGAGAGAGAGAGAGAGAGAGAGAGAGAGAGAGAGAGAGAGAGAGAGAGAGAGAGAGAGAGAGAGAGAGAGAGAGAGAGAGAGAGAGAGAGAGAGAGAGAGAGAGAGAGAGAGAGAGAGGCAAGATAAATTTATAGATAATTTTAAGGAGAGAGAGATGGAGAAAGAGAGAGAGTTCTAATAAGGCTTAATTGGAGAGAGAGGGATCCAAAAGATATAAGTTAAATAAAAGACTAGAGAGGTCCTAAATGGACTTAAGGGGAGAGAGAGGAGCACTAAGAAAAATAAGAGAGAGAGCTAGAGAGGTTCTAAAAAGACTTAAGGGGAGGGAGAAAGAGAGAGAGTGAAAGAGAAGTTAAATTAAAACAAGAATATTTTTAATACACCAATTCCAAGTATAATTTGCTAATCTAGATAGAGGTCCTAGTAAAGAGATCTTAAAAAAGAGTGATAAAAAAAAACTTAATGATCTAGAGAGAGAGAGAGAGAGAGAGAGAGAGAGAGAGAGAGAGAGAGAGAGAGAGAGAGAGGTCTTCAAGACTTTAAGGGGGGAGAGAGTGAGAAAGAGAGAGAGAGTCCTAAGAAGACTTAAGGGGTGGGAGAGGGGTCCTAAAACTAGATTAATTTTAATCCAACAAAATTTCAAATATATATAATTTGGTAATCTAGAGAGAGGTCCTAATAAGGCTTAAGGGGAGAGAGAGGGATCCTAAAGATAAGTTAAATAAAAAAATAGAGAGGTCCTAAATGGACTTAAGGGGACAGAGAGGGGCACTAAAAAGAAATAAGACAGAGAGCTAGGGAGGTTCTAAAAAGACTTAAGGGGAGGGAGAAAGAGAGAGAGTGAAAGATAAGTTAAATTAAAACAAGAATATTTTTAATACACCAATTCCAAGTATAATTTGCTAATCTAGATATAGGTCCTAGTAAAGAGATCTTAAAAAAGATAGATAAAAAAATACTTAAGGATCTAGAGAGAGAGAGCGGGGGGGGGGTCTTCAAGAATTTTAAGGGGGGAGAGAGAGTCCTAAGAAGACTTAAGGGTGAGAGAGGGGTCCTTAAAATAAGTTGAATTGAAACTATATTAATTTTAATGCAACAAAATTTTTAAATATATAATTTGCTAATCTAGAGGGAGGTCCTAATAAGGATTAAGGGGAGAGAGAGGGATCCTAAAGACAAGTTAAATAAAAAGATAGAGAGGTCCTAAATGGACTTAAGGGGAGAGAGAGGGGCACTAAAAATAAATAGGAGAGAGAGCTTGAGAGGTTCTAAAAAGACTTAAGGGGAGGGAGAAAGAGGGAGAGTGAAACAGAAGTTAAATTAAAACAAGAGTATTTTTAATAAACCAATTCCAAGTATCATTTGCTAATCTAGATAGAGGTCTTAGTAAAGAGATCTTAAAAAAGAGAAAAAAAAAAGAATTAAGGATCTAGAAAGAGAGAGGGGGGGGTCTTAAGGGAGGAGAGAGGAAGAAAGAGAGAGAGATTCATAAGAAGACTTAAGGGCTGAGTGAGGAGTCCTAAATATAAATTAAATTAAAATGAGATTAATTTTAATGCAACAAAATTTCAAATATATAATATGCTAATCTAGAGAGAGATCCTAAGAAGGCTTAAGGGGAGAGAAAGAGATCCTAAAGATAAGTTAAATAAAAAAATAGAGAGGTCCTAAATGAACTTAAGGGGAGAGAGAGGGGCACTAAAAAAGAAATCAGAGAGAGAGCTAGAGAGGTTCTACAAAGACTTAAGGGGAGGGAGAAAGAGAGAGAGTGAAAGAGAAGTAAAATTAAAATAAGAATATTTTTAATACATCAGTTCCAAGTATAATTTGCTAATCTAGATAGAAGTCCTAGTAAAGAGATCTTAAATGTTAGGATTCCCAAAGATATTGAGAAGGGGGGGGGGGGGTGGGGGGTGAATCAATATCTAATCGGTTAGCAGATTTTCTGACCTTATTAAATATTTTGCATCCCAAAACAATGTACTGATAAACAAGAATTAATGCAGTAAATAAGAACAGTAAAGACAACATAAAAAGCACACTATAATACAAGATGTTTAACGAGGAAACCCGGTGTGGGAAAAACCTTGGTGGGATTTGTGACCCACAATATTTACTCACTAGCCAATGAATGGATATTACTTACAAGAGCCTTCTTGCCTAAAGCTCACTGCTTAATTACAAAGGAAGTCTCATTGACTTACAAAAAATGGATTATGAAAATTCAATATAGTGTACTGCTACAAAAAGCATCTGCTATGCTAGATTTAGTACCGGTGTAAGCTCATGCAATAACCATAAACCCTTCTACAAAGTCTACCTTAATATTTGCTCTACATATCCATCATACTTTTCCTCTATGTTTTGTCGCACAAAATGATCTACAAGATCTCATACTTATATATGAGTCTTATTACAATATGCCATGTCGGCTTACAAAAAGATATTACAATTAAATACAAAATGCAATAATCAAAATCCCGTCGGCTAGGATGCCGGGTAAACATTATTGCCACTGCCGGTGTAGAGTTTGCTGGTGCTAGTGCCATAAGATTGCAAGGGTTCATCAATGACAATACCTTCAATCACCTACAATTCTCATTGGAGTGTGTAATGCCAATAATCTCTCCCTTTGGCATTGATGGCAACACTCACGAGAAAAATTCAAAACTGTATCCAAAAATCTTACCAAAACTATGTGCTCCTCCTGAGCAGATGATCTCTTCTGATGACCATTTTTATCTGTTCTACTACTCCCCCTTTGACATCAATGACAAAGGCTGTCAAAATATCAACTGAGTGCAGTTTTAGCTTGAACCTTGTAACCGGTTGGTTACAATCTGAAAAAGGTCTGCTAATACCAAATTAAGGCTCTGAGTGAACCTGCCACTGTCCTTCAAAGCTGCCTCTATTCTTTGAATTGTACCGGTGAGGTGATGCATTTTCTCTTCCAGTGTCTTCTGTCTCTGAATAAGTGCCTTTGAGATTTCTTTCCTCAAAGAGATGAGGATATCCAATTTAGGATTGAGCCTACATTTAAGACCTTTTGCCTTTCCTTTTATTCTTTCCTTTTCTTTCTCCAATTTCTCAAGTTTCTCCTCAAATCCAGCTATCTCCTGCTCAATAACTAATATTGGTTCAGATGAACCAATGATATTGTCATCTATATCATTTATTTCTTTTTGTACTTTGCTGATCTCCTTATTGATATCCATTGTCAAAAGATTTGTCTTACATGTATCTCTATATAGTTCCTTAAACTCCATTGTTGTTTTACTCGATGCCGGTAATAGGGTGTCAATGTGTCCCATGCACTTCTTTGTCGTCTCATCAAAGCATTTCTCTTTTTCCTTATCCATTTTCTCTTTAAATGTCTCTTCATTTATTTGATCAACAATCAATATGTTGCCAGTGATGTACTTAGACAATGTATCTAATTGACTCAAGGAATCTTTATTTTCTATGTTGCACTTGGGTGCAATCAATTTAAGAATGGGGATGGTATCATCTATAGCCTTATATTCTAGTGCATTACAATCAATAATCTTCTTAATAAAATCCAATAATACCTCAGTTACATTTGTTGGTTTGAATTCAATCATGGAAGTACTAGATGACTATCCAATTACCTTAACAATCTCCATGCTGCCGGTGTGAGCAACCACTTTGCTTGCCTTGACCTCTAGTGGGTCAGTTTGTGTCTGCATTTCTATTAGCAAAGGTTTAGGCTTCTCAGCTATTGTCAGTGGCACTGTCTCTATATGTACCTGTGACTCAACCCTTTTCTCAACTTGTATCTCTGCTTGTGTCTCAGTGGGTTTCACTGTGCTTTCTTCTGACTGCACCTTTGCACTATCCACTACTGGTGACTCAATAGGCTTCTCTATATTTTTTAGCCGGTATCCCATCTGTTTCTTTGTCAATGTTTGCATCAATGGTATCAGTCAATATTCCAATCTCAATATGTTCCACTGTTTGTTCCCATGCCGGTAAAGATATCCAACAGTTGTTTACCTACCAGTATGTCATAACCAAGTATTTCCTGCCTATACCGGGGACCTCCTTAGTAAGATATAGCATTAGGCATACAAGAAGATTACCAAATTTGAAAGTACCTTTCTTATCTCCTATAATTTTCTTCAAATTATCAATCAATTCATCTTTCAACCACTCACATACATCTATTTTAGCATCATTGTTGACCATATCATATGCACTCTTGATACATAGACTGGAAACTGAGTTCACTCGGTTAGCATTTGTGGTTTTGATTCCTAATATCATGCTAATGAATCTAACATTGTCATCTTTCACATCATTAACCCTTAGGGATCTGCTATTATAGGTTGCACCAGTTAAAGTCATCACTGTGTTGTTAGGAACCTTCTTGGTCTTATCTGGCCTGCTGGTGGTGGAAGGTAAGCCAGTCACAACCTTAAGTGCTTCTCTTGTGATCTTATGGATAGAGTCTAACCAAAAGAATTCTCCATGGACTCTACTGAGTACAATCCTCACAACTTCCTTAGGAAATTTTGGGATGTCAAGGATTTCCACAAAACCTAGGGTTTCAATAACTTTATGTTTCAGTTTTACAATTCCACTTTCATCACAATTCACATTTTTATACATTTTCACGATTTCATCTGAACCTAGTTCCTCAATATGGCAATGTATGCAAATTCTCTGGTCTTTTGCATATGAAACTCCTTTAGGGATTTTAGAAAATGCACCTAGGGTATCATCCTATTTTGCTACTTCGGGAATAATCTTGAATACGGGCCTAGGGTGTTTAACCACCTCAATAACAGTAGGGTTTGCAATGAATTTAGGAGCAGAGGAGGAAGCCATTGATAAATACCTTAATCTACCTTTTAGGTTTGGATGCTTGAAAGATTTTGCTTCACCTCTCGCTGTGGATGCCTTCACTCGGGTTTTTCGCGCTCTTAGGAAATTTGAATGCTCGGTGAATGAAAAAGAGTGAAAAACACTGATTTATAATGTCTTTTCCTTTAACTACCATAATAAATGCCTACTAGTTAAGTAAAACTTAACACATCTACCGATAAAGAAGAAGTTCATCTTCTCACCATCAATCGAGGGTAAACTTGCATGATTTTAAATTTGTTGCAATACCCCCAAAAGGTTTCTTTTCAGTTGGATGAAGAATCTCCTGCCGGTGGAGTAATACTCTGTTCTACCGGTGAAGGAATAGTCTCATCAACATTCTGATCTCTCTTTCTAATCCATTATTTTGAAAATTCTTGCTTTACCTCATCTACCTTCTCCATGCCTTTCAAACTGGGTCCTTTGTTATTTGTCGGTGAAGTCTTGCTTCTACAAAATTTTGCAATATGTCCAATCTTGTTACAAGCATAACAAGTCACATTGTTTTTCTGAATAGCCTTTCCATATCCTATTCCGGTTTGTGTTCTGCATTGATTAGATAAGTGTCTAAATCTTCCACAAACATAACATCTTACATTCATTCTGCAATTTTTTGAATTGTGACCAAGTTTGTTGCATTTAGAATATTGACCAATGGGTGCATTAGTGTTTTGATAGTTTCTAGGTCTACACCGATTTAATCTATGACCATGCTTGTTACAGTTAAAACATTTCCCATTAAATTTGTAGGTATTAGGTTGTCTTACTGGTTTGCTGTGATCATGATTGTTTGTAGTACCGAAGCTTTCACCAACTTCAAATCCAAGTCCATTAGTGTCTCCATTAGGTTTCTAACTTCTCAGCATATCATCAAGTTCTTCTGAACTTTTCTTGAATTTCTCCTTATGTTGATTTGCAATAGCCAACTCATTTTCCAAAAACTCCTTCTATATCATAAGTTCAGTTTTATCATGTTCCATGTGAATCAGATCTGTCTTCAACATATCATTTTCATGACTGAGTCTTAGATTTTCATTTCTAGCATCATTGAGTCTTCTAATCAAGTCATCTTCATTCTTCTTTATGTCTTCAATATCTTTACAAAATCTCATAGTCATGTTCTACATCTCATTCCTCAAGGTCATGTTTTCTTTCCTCATCTTTCTTACAAGATCATTAAGAGTTTCCCTTTCATCATCATCATTTTGTATCTTCTCATGAAGTTCTCTTCTTTTGTTTCTAGCAATAGTAAGATTCTCTTGAAGTCCTTGAATTATTTCCTATGTAGTCTTCAGATCATCTTCAAGTTTGATATTCTTCAACTTTTCTGCATCAAAGTCTGCAAGAGCTCCTTCTAATTGTTTTCTCAAGTTTTCCATCTATACCGGTGTCAGAATCTTCCTCAAGCAGTTAGGCTTTTGACAATAGAGGACCAAGCTCTGATACCAATTGTTAGGATTCCCAAAGATACTGATAGGGGGGGGGGGGGGGGTGAATCAGTATCTAACCGGTTAGCATATTTTCTGACCTTATTAAATATTTTGCATTCCAAAATAATGTACCAGTAAACAAGAATTAATGTAGTAAAGACAACATAGAAAGAACACCGTAACACAAGATGTTTAACGAGGAAACCCAGCGTGGGAAAAACCTCAGTGGGATTTGTGACCCACAATATTCACTCACTAGCCAATGAATGGATATTACTTACAAGAGGGGCCTGCACATGCAGGAAGGTTAACTGCCTAAAGCTCACTGCTTAATTACAAATGAAGTCTCACTGACTTACAAAAATGGATTATGAAAATCCAATATAGTGTACTACTACAAAAAGCATCTGCTGTGCCAGATACCGGTGTAAGCTCATGCAATTACCATAAACCCTTCTACAAAGTGCCTTAATATTCGCTCTATATATCCATCATATTTTTCCTCTATGTTTTGTCGCACAAAATGATCTACAAAGATCTCATACTTATATATGAGTCTTATTACAATATGCCATGTCGGCTTACAAAAAGATATTACAATTAAATACAAAATACAATAATCAAAATCCCGTCGGCTAGGATGCTGGTAAACATTATTGCCGCTGTTGGTGAACTATCTGCCGATGTAGAGTCTGTCGGTGCCGGTGCCATAAGATTGCAAGGTTGCCATCAATGAAAATACCTTCAATCACCTAAAATTCTCATTGGAGTGTGTAATGTCAACATTAAAAAAGAGAAAGAAAAAGACTTAAGGATCTAGAGAGAGAGAGAGAAGGGGGGGGGTCTTCAAGAATTTTAAGGGGGGAAAGAGGGAGAAAGAGAGAGATTCCTAAGAAGACTTAAGGGGTGAGAGAGGGTTCCTTAAAACAAGTTAAATTAAAAATAGATTAATTTTAATGCAACAAAATTTTAAATATATAATTTTCTAATCTAGAGAGAGGTCCTAATAAGAGATCCTAAAAAGAGAGTTCCTAAATAGAGTTGAGAGAGAGAGAGAGAGAGAGAGAGAGGAGAGAGAGAGAGAGAGAGAGAGAGAGAGAGAGAGAGAGAGAGAGAGAGAGAGAGAGAGAGAGAGAGAGAGAGAGAGAGAGAGAGAGAGAGATCCTAAAAAGACTAAATAGACTTAAGGATGGGGAGAGAGAGAGAGTGTGTGTGTGAGAGAGAGTCCTAAACTGAGATCTAGGCAAAAAGACTTAAGAGGGAGGAGGAGAGAAACTAAATTAAAACAAGGTGATTTTTAATCCAACCATTTCTAAATTATGTTTGTTAGTATTTTTACATATAGAGGTCCTAATTTAAAGACATCCTAGAAAAATAGATTTCGTAAAGAGAGAGAGAGAGGTCCTAGTAAAAGAAAGAAGAGAGAGAGAAATTCTAAAAAGACCAAGTAGAGTGAAAGAGTTATAAAAATATTTAAGTAATTTCAAATATGATTATTTCAATGCATTTGTTCAAATTGTCTCATAATTAAAAAAAAGCACAAACACACTTAAAAATATCTAATCAAAATAACATAATTTAAAAATAATTAAGATAAAATTATTTTAAAAATTAATTAAATTAAATTAAAATAATTTAAAATAATTAAGATAAAATTACTACATAAAAAAATATTTAACTAATAGCACAATTTTAGGTACGTAATACATGTATAATTAAATAAAAATTAAGTAAAGATACATACATGCATAATATCTTTGCATTCTTAGCTCTCGTTATCTTTGTTTTGTGTCAGCTAAATAATTCCTTGAAGTTTTATTTTGCCTTGTCTTCTAGTTCCACATGTCCTTAAAATGACCTTCAAAAACTTCAAATGTCTTCAAACATCTTCAAAATTGTCACCCTTAAAATGACCTTCAAATGTCTTCTTTTACTAAAAAATGCAAATTACTTTGATTAATTGTGTTTGTAACAATGAAATAAAACATCTCTATTTATATGTGATTGTTAATTGTAAAAAGGATATATTTTTACAATAGCCAAGGTTTGTACGAATGTCGACAATTAGATATGGGGGGGTTCGAATGAACATGTCCATTATATGATTGTTTGTGCCATCCATGTTCATTCGAACACTAGTTCGAACGAACTAGGTAGGGTCCGATCAAACCCACTTCGCTCAAAGGGGTGTTTGATCGAACCCTCTTCCTAGGCATCTCTCCCCCAATTTTCTTAGACTTCTAAGAAATTTTCACCTTCAAACCTCTAGTTCAGGGCTCAAATGAGAGAGTCTTGAAAACCCAAAATGGTATGTGTTCAAACATACACCTATGTCTAAATTATAATTAGTTGGAATTCAAAAATTAATAGAATTAAAAAATATTTAACATATCACTATCAAACCAATTGCATGCACTAGATATTAATGTTACAAACCAAAATTCGAAAGAATTGAGTTTTTATCATTTATAGAAAAAAAGTTATGCATTTCGGGATGCACATCACTCTTAAAAAATGTTGTTTGCTATAAAAAACTACTTTTCAAGGGAGATTGAACAATAAATACAAATTTATTAAAAAAAAATGAAAAAAATATATTTACAATCTACAGACAAGATGTTACAAATCACTAGTTTACATCATCTTCAAATTCTTAATGGTTTAAAAGTTATAGGTGTCAAAAACTGAAAGTTTTTTTCAAAATGGTCATCTAAGCGTTAAAGTTGGCCAAAAAGTGGAAACCATTATTGTGAGTTCACCCAACTATAGACTGAATGTAAAAACATAACTATTTTTGGTTGATGCAAGATTGTTGTTATAACCAGGGATACTCTTGCATCAAACACCCAGGGTTAGAAAGAAAAGTGAGTTCCTCACTTTGCTAAGGATAAAAGAAAACTAGTGAGGTCTACCTTAGCCTGTGAAATACATATTGAATCTTCTATTGGTCTACCTTTACACTTAACTAGATACTCCTGATACTATTTGTTCCTAGTCCTTCATCCAACTCTAGTATCCAAGATTTGCTCAATCTACTTTGGTTGTTGATGTGGTAATTGATCCTTCAAACGAACTTCACTGATATAGTCACTTGAATGTTCTCCATGATACTAGTAGATGCCCACAATATTGGAAATAGGTGATATGCCAAGTGCCTCTGGTAACTCTATTTCATATGCATTTCGTGAATCTAACTTCCTAAGAATCTTACATGGTCCATACTTCTTCATCTTCGGCTTGTTATATGTGCCTGCTGGAAATATTTTCTTTTTGAGGTATATCATGGCTTCAACCTCAACAAAAAATTCCTTATGTCTTCTCTTATCATTTGTGTGCTACTTATATTGACTATTCATATCCTTGAAATGTTTTCGGACGTTTTATTTATAGTCTCCATGTATCTTGCGAGTTCTTCTACTTCTACACTTCTTTTAATCTTCATACTGATATCTCTGAGCTTTGCAACTCCTCTAGGATGTACTCTAATCACAATCTCAAATGGTGTTTTCCTTGTACCCCACTTTACTAAATTATCATATGCAAACTTTGCTTGTGGTAGAACTATATCCCTATTTCCTACTTTGTCTCGTACTAAACACTTTAACAAGTTACATAGACTTTTGTTTATTACTTCTAGCTATCCATTAGTTTGCGGATAGTATGTTGAACTAAACTTTAAGTCTATCCTCATATTCTTCCACAGGGTTCTCCAAGAATATCCAATAAACTTTGTATCCCAGCCTAAAAACATGCTCTTTCGTAACCCATGCAATTTGACAATCTCCTTGAAAAATACGTTTGCAACATATACTACATCATTAGTCTTCTTACAAGGAGTGAAATGTGCCATTTTTGAAAATATGTCCACTACTACCAATATTGAATCA
This sequence comes from Cryptomeria japonica, assembly GCF_030272615.1. Classification (NCBI taxonomy): domain Eukaryota; kingdom Viridiplantae; phylum Streptophyta; class Pinopsida; order Cupressales; family Cupressaceae; genus Cryptomeria; species Cryptomeria japonica. The sequence goes on along the minus strand of NC_081408.1, from coordinate 21,395,863 downwards.
TGTCCTCTTTGTGTCCTTTGTAACCCCAATATGAAGTCCATGCTGATTGTTTCCCAAGGTCTCTCTAGTACTGTCAAAGGTTTGTATAATCCAATATTTTGATTGCTTTCCTTTGCAACTTAACAATGTTTGCAACTCTAAACAAATTTCCTAATATCCTTATTTATCTATGGTCAAAAGTAGTGTTCACTCACCAAAGCAATTGTTTTGTCAACACCAAAATGTCTTGCTAATCCTTTGCTATGATTTTATTTGATCAAATTCCCTCTCATTGTACTCCTTGGAATGCATAAATGACTTCCTTTGAACAACATATTTTCCTAAATGAAGTTTTCTAGCCATTGGCTTCTATCTATCACTATCAGCTCCTTACATGCTTTCCATGCCTTCGCAAAATCTAGATCATCTTCATACAAGAGCTCAAGTTCTTCAAAACCCAATACTTCCACTTAGATTTTTGTCAACAAATTCCTCCTCCTACTCAATGCATCTACATTTTTATTTGACTTAGTGCTCCTATGCTTCAACATAAATGTGTAACTCTATAAGAATTCAACCTATCTCATATGTCTCTGATTCAACTTGCTTTGACTATTCAAATATTGCAAAGCTTGATGATTGGTGTACAACACAAATTTTTTAGGCAACAAGTAGTGTCTTCACTCCTTTTAGTTACATCAAATTGTATAATTCAAAGACATTTATAGAGACATTAAATATACAATAGAAGAATGCAAGGATCATATAAAAAAAATAATTAGACCACATGTCAATTCTAAATAGAAAGAAAGGAATCAAATATACATCATCAAACTCAATGTAAACATATTGGTGATTTTCTTATTCCTGTGTAGTCTTGCGATGTATCTTTAACCATAGAAAAGATTCTTGACAATGCTTTTTTTTCATCCTCATCATCTAGTTTATTGGTACCACTTCCCATGTACAACATCAAAAACCAACTTGAATACAACATCAAGAAAATGAGGTGTTGCATACAAAATTTACTCAAATATCTAATGATCACAACAAACAATAGATTTGATACCTAAATTACCAATAAATCCAACACTTATCAACAAAGAACAATCCTTCTTTTGGTCCTCTCAACATTATTCTTACAACCCATCTTTATTACAATCATTCTCCATCTATTACATTCAACATATTGACTTTATAAAATCATTACAGAAATAACTTCCTATCCAACTAACTAACGTGACAAGTACTTTACCAAATGTAAACCTTAATTTCTTAATATTTTCATTCAGCAAGAAATTTGTTCAGTCAACCTTCCCACTACTCTGAAGTGGGGCTCTTTTTCCTCATATTTTTTCTTTGAGTAAATCTTCATATAGTCACCAAATGAGTACTTTGGATAAGTAGATAATTCATGAGCAACGTTTCCATTAGATTGAGTTTGAGCAACAAGCTGAGGTGCAGGGCTTACCAGTGCATTGTATGAGGGATTATAGAAGGATGCCACTGATAACCAGTTTCCATCCTTAGTTGGAAGAATTCTATGCCATGCACTCTTATACTTGCCATTGCTCACTGCTTCTAACTGATCACCTATGTTCACAACTATTGAGTATTGCGTAGGTTGCACATCAATCCAACTACCATTGTTAAGCACTTGAAGGCCAGGAACCTCATCATCTTGGTACAAAAGAATGAGCCCACCTGCATTTGTATGAGCACGGATGCCCTTTGACATGTCTGGCCTAGGGCAGGGAGGATAATGGCTCACCTTGGTGCCAAAGAATGGATTTTCTCCCCCAGCAAATGCCCTTTTTAAATATCCTTTCTCTAGCCCCAAACTTCAATCATCTACAACATCAAAAACCAACTTCAATCAAAATTTACACAAATATCTAATGATCAACAATAAATTTTAACTCACAACAAACAACAAATTTGAGACCTAAATTACTGATAAATCCAACACTTATTAGCAAAGAACAATCCTCCTTTTGTTCCTCTCAACATTACTCTTACAACCCATCTTTATTACAATCATTCTGCATCTATTACATTCAACATATTGACTTTATAAAATCATTACAGAAATAACTTCCTATCCAGCTAACTAACCTGACAAGTACTTTACCGAATGTAAACCTTAATTTCTTAAAATTTTCATTCAACAAGAAATTTGTTCAGTCAACCTTCCCACTACTCTGACGCGGGCTTTTTTTCCTCATATTTTTTCTCTGAGTAAATCTTCATATAGTCACCAAATGAATACTTTGGATAAGTAGATAATTCATGAGAAACGTTTCCATTGGGTTGAGCAACAAGCTGAGGTGCAGGGCTGACCAATGCATTGTATGAGGGATTATAGAAGGATGCCACTGATAACCGGTTTCCATCCTTTGTTGGAAGAATTCTATGCTATGCACTCTTATACTTTCCATTGCTCACTGCTTCTAACTGATCACCTATGTTTACAACTATTTAGTATTGCATAGGTTGCACATCAAACCAATTACCATATTTAAGCACTTGAAGGCCAGGATCCTCATCATCCTGGTACAAAAGAATGAGCCCACCTACATTTGTATGAGCATGGATACCCTTTATAAGATCTGGTTTGGGACAGGGAGGATAATGGCTCACCTTGGTACCAAAGAATGGCTTCTCCTCGTGTCCCCCTTCAAATGCCCTTTTTAGATATCCTTTCTCTAGCCCCAAACTTTCACTTATTATCTCCAAGAGTTTCTCTGTCAGATTGAATATTTGGCTATGGAACTCCTCAATTATCCCCCTATATAAATAGAATTTGAAAAACAATATTAAACTTTAAGAATTATTTTCTTCTGTAGATAGATTAGTGCATGGTTATTCAAAGTCAACTGATTTTAAAATAAAAAGGAAAATTTAAAACTCAGTATGATAGAATAGATAGATTGATAAGATATAGTTTTGAGAACTTAAAAAATTCTAATTCTAATTTTATTCAAGTAATTTTTGGTGGGCTCCTCCCTTACCCACATCATGACAAATACACCATTTTGTTCCATGGAGGATGTGACTTTGTTTCAGTGCTGAATAACAGAGCTTACAATGATTCTGCTAGTCAAAATCAAAGGAAAATAATGTGTACTAAAATTAAATTATATGAATCGATTTTATTGATTCTGTTTGTTAATGGCTAATAGAACTAGTAGAGAAAGGCCAAATAAAATGATGTGCAGCAGTATAAATTACTATTGATTGAATATTGTACGTACTTGAAATCTTTAGGTTCCAAAGGCCAGGAATTTGTGTCTTTCACCTCGTGCACTTGAAAAACATCTTCCCAATCCATATTTTTGATCTTCTCAACATTATTTCCCTTTGCTTCAGCTTCTATGGCTCTATTCAGTGCCCTTATTGGTAAGGAATCCTTGAAGTTTTGCTCTCTATTAATCTTATATTGCTGTGAACATACCTCCTTCACACGGTCCAGAAGACCATGGTCAATGCCATGGTTTGTAATCTGAAAAAAATTAATAAACACTCCACTTCAATTTCATCTATGTTATTGAACAGTTTATGAATCACATATGTTTGTAATGAATAATTTATAGGATAACTTCTTCTTATAATTTGGCTAGAAGAAAACTTTATGATGAAAAGATTAAAAAGAATATTAACTATAACCCAGGTAAGAATCGGCCATATATACCTCAAAAAATCCACGGGATTCACAAGCCTTTGCGATTTGAGTCATAATGGCCTTTCTGTCTCCTCCATTAATGTTCTTTACTGTTGATCCCATTTTGACCTTATGCCAAAAAGTGTGCATCGTGGCTAAACTTAATCATGGTTCAATTTGACTCCTATCCGTCATAATAAGTGGTTGCGTGACAGTAAAAGGTGCGTGTGACTAAGCACTTAAAAGACTTGGATATTATGATCCACATGGGAGGCAATGTGTTATGGATTTGAAATGAAATTTCATTTTTATTCAGGGACACTAAAAGTCTTGGTTAAGTTTGGAAAGAAAGAAAGGTTTTATCATTTCTGTGTTTCTTCCATACCTCAAACCCTAGTCGGCGCTGTGAACTATTCTGTGATTGCAGAGCTTATTTTTGAGGCTGCACTTGTGGGTTTTCTGCTATGTTAAACAACTTAGTTCAAGCTATCTTTTGGTGGTATTTTTGGCTCTGTTTTTTGGGATAATGTGATTTTTTTGTGGGATTTGCTACAGTCCTCTTCAGGTGAATCTTGGTTAACAATGAGAGGTAATATCTTCTACATTTCATTGTCTATTTCATTTATTTCACAAAGGCAGTGCAAAGAACAAAATGAGGAAAGTTTACAGTTACTCTTTGGTGGTTTTTCGAATCTGTTATCCATGCTTGCTTACATTTCTGTTATGATCAGTTATTCTGTTTCTTTCCGCATTTTGGAAATCAGAATGGAAGTGTTTGTTAAGAGTAATCAATATTGTTTGAGATCTCTTTTCAGTTGTATTTAGTTTTTAACCCTAACGCAGGTTTGGAAACCCTACTTCAAGAGTTTCTCATGAAGACTTATTCTGTTATAACAACTGTGTGATTTTTTTTGTTAAAAGAGAGAAAAAGAACATTTTTCAGCATTATTGAGACTGAAAGTATTTATTAGAAATATTCTTGTATGCATTGATATACACATAGAAAACAACGTGTTTCAGATTCAGAGATTGAGATTAAATTTACTCTCTCTGTTTGAAGTTGAAAAAGACTTCCTTAGAGTTGGAATAATATTTTATACTGCTCCATTTTTTTTTCCGTTCCAACCATTGATAACCTTGTGATTACAATATTCTGTAGTTTCAAGGCTACCATTGATTGAAACTTGAGATTGTAGAGGAATAGGGGTTGGGTACTCCTTGAACAATGTACAAGGTTGGTGCTCTTTGAGATAAATAAAAAGGAATTGTTACCAAGTGGTTTTTCTACCCCAAGAGGGTTTTCCACTCATCAAAATCTTGGTGTTGTGTATTCAATCTTGTCTCATTGTGTTTCACTAGTTAAAGCTTTGATACTTTAGATTCTTGTTATTTCTCTGTTTCAGTTCATGTTATACTTGGTAGTCACTGCAATATTCATTTAGTTTATATCTGTTTTGTAAAAGGAGCATAGTCATCTTGTCTTGTCTAAATTCATATAACAAAGATTATTCATTTGGATAATTGGATGATCACTTTTACATGCTTTGACAACAATTTGTTTTTCCTTGAGTTCTAGTTCACTCATTCTGATTTGAAACGTGTAAAGTCTCTACTAATTTGTCCTACTTGTTAAAACTGAGTTTTCTAATTTTGTAAAACTATTCTTGTGTTAAATTTTATACACTCTAATTCACCCCCCTTCTTAGAGTGTCTTCACTTCCAACACTTTACGTCAATCACTGGAAAACCCATTTCTGAATTCCTCCAAAGCCAAAAGATAGTCAAATAACAAACAAACTTGCATAGTCAAATAGTATTGTAATAATAATATTTGTTGTAATTCTTAATTATTCTAATTTTAGATTATTGCTATCTTAAAATTATATTCTTTTGTAATATTAACTATAACTATCAATTATCCTTAATGGGTTGTGGCATCTTTTGATATTGAAATAGAGGAATGGACTACTCCCAAACATGGTTTGATCAAATTCAATTTTGATTGGGGCTTCAAAAGAGAATCTAGATCCTCTTGGAGCTGGATCTGTTGCTAGAGATTGGTAGGGACAAATGTTAGCATGGAGTACCAGATCCTGTCGGAGCAGGATTTGTTGCTAGAGATTGGTAGGGACAAATGTTAGCATGAAGTAAGCAGAGGTTTGGTCCAATCATGAAGAATGTTAGTGAAGCAAAGGTGACACTTCTAGTGGTAAAATTAGCAAAGAAATTATAAGCTACCTTGGTCCGTTTGGAGGGTGATGCTATTATTAAGGGTGGTTTTGAGAATTGGAAAATCGACAAGTTGGTGAAAGCCATTTGGAAACAATTATTATCCTTAAAAGAGTTTAAAATCTCTCACATACGATGTATGGGCAACATGGAGGCATATGACTTGCTGAAGCAGGTTGTTGATTTAATGTCTAAGATTGAATTGGAGATTTGGGAGGATTATCAAGGGATCAAATTGGATTAAGGGGAGGCTTTATATGATGGTATGTAGGGAGAACCAATTTTATTAAATGATATGTGAATGATTGCCACCATAATGCTTTTGGGAAGTGTGTATACCAAGCTTGGTTGTAGTGCAAATGTCAAGCATTTATTTAGGATTACTTATCAAGATTGTCATGTATCTTATTTCAATCACTAGTGTGTTGTGTCTTAGAGTTGAAGGTTGTGAGTAAAGATGGAGGAAAACTTCTCGTTCCAAATGTTCAAGTCCATGGTGGCATTTTAGTATAAGGTCTTAGAAGAGCATCTAAAGTGTGTTTTCAAGTTCAAGGATGATAAATTCATCCATAAGGTGATTATGGTTCCAAGAGAATCTTTTTTTAATGAAGTGCACCTATACAGGACAAATAATGACATTGCTTCTCTTTTCTTGGTCATGTGTCTCAAATTGTGCTATAAGGAAGAGGCCTTTTGGATTGTTTCTTAGTGTGTTTGGGAGGAGCAGTGTTGGGGATTGATGTCATTCATGGTGATAGCTAGACCAAGTGAATACTTTAGGTAGTGGGGGATATTGATTGCATGTTGGAGAAGTTATTCCCCCTCTGTGACCTTTCTTCATTTGGGGTGCTGATCAAGACAAGGAGATTTGTCATGTTGTGGCCCAAATTGGACTGAGTGAAATCAATAAATATTTACACACTTTAGAAGCCAGATCCCATCATGAGGAATTAGAGGTGACATTGCAGAATAGGGAAGAGAAATAGGAAGAGCCAACTAGAAAGAGGGGATGTCCTCTAGGTTCGAGGATTGCCATGAAGCTGAAGAATGTAGAGTTAGTAGCTTCTTCCAACATCATGAAGAAGATGGTGACAAATGATTCCATTGAACGGTCTAACTAGTGATTTCATGTGGAATTTTTCGCTCACTAAGTGGGCTAGGAGGGTTCATGCATCTCTAGGATTAGTTGGGTACCTTTGTATTTTTCATCTTGGTTTAGTGGATAGTTGCTTGGTTTTTTGGTTGGAAGTTCTAGTCAATATTCATTGAATTTATTTTTGTATTTGGGTTCTTGGGATGGTGTTATAAGTTGCTTCAATTTTCCCATACTCATCACAATAGTTTTTTGGGTGGTGGTGAATCAACTTCTCAATGTACTTTTGTTGTATATTTTGATGCTTTTAATATTAATAATATCAAACTCTTACCTAGAATTTTTTCTTTTATAATTCTCACTTCAATAAAATAATAGTAATATATAATATAATATAAACATTATAATAAAAATATACATTTTTCTTAAGAATATAATCTTAATTTGATTATTAAATTTGTATATTATATTATGATAGTAAAATTAATCTTAAACTTAATTATTAATTATTAATTTAAGATTATATATTATTTTAATTATATTTATGTAATATTAATTATAATCTATCTTAATAAAATAACTATTAATAATTATTAAATTATATTTAACATAAACAGTAAAGTGAAAATAGGTATTTGATAACGAGTAAATGAAAAATATTTAAATTTATGACTAAATATTATAAAATCATATTGTATACTAAAATGATTAAAAAAAGAAAATTATGATTTTCAAAAAATATTAATAAAAAAATACAATGATTTCAAAAATGATCATAGAAAATTATAATTATAAAAGATACATATAGTTTTTTTTTTAAACATTTCTTATCTAATGCTTTAAATGAAATGGTTTAAGTATTTATTTAAATTTTTATTTTATTTATTTAATTTAAATGGTGAAATTCTATACAATAGTTAAATGGTTTTATTACTATTGTAACCAGTTGCACTAAATTTTGGTTAACTCCTTATTATTTAATTGCATTTGCACAAAATTAGAACTATGGATTTTTTCTATAGAAATTATTTTTCTCCAATCTAATTGGGTAAAAAATTTACATCTTATTACCTTATTTCATGGGGTATGAAATTGTAAGCAATAATGATTTATAAATTATCTTATAATAATATATAAATTATATGTAAATATATAAAATTAATTAATTATTATTATTATTATTATGAAATTTATTTTAAAAAATATTATAATAGTAAGAATTAATATTACAAACACAAATTTAAGGGATAAGAAATTTCAAATTTCAAATAAATAATTAAACATGTGTCACATAATGGTTAGTACATACCTTTATAAACATATATTTTCAAATTTATAGAATATTTGTAACAACATTATCTAAACAATTTTTTTAATATCAAATTAAAAATCTTTAAATTGTAATATTTTTTAATTTTTATTTTGAATAAACTTTAAAAGTATTCAATCTTGACATAATTTAAGATATTATATATTTGCACCATCTTATGAAAATAGTAATTACAAACATGCTAATACATTTTTGCATTGATGTTTTGGAGTGATCTCTCATCAGGATGAAGAGAGTGTTGAGCTTTAAAATTCAATTCCCTCCCATGAAGGGTATATATCAGTCCTAAGAGATTTCCACAATCCATCTTATAAACAAGAGTGTAGTTTCTAGATTTAATTGTCTACAAGATTTTTGTATCAACATTTCTGATCACACTTGGTGATCCATCATCATGATGAAGAGCATTTAGCTTTAAAATTCAATTCCCTCCAATGAAGGGTATAAATCAGTTCTAGGAGATTTCCACAATCCATCATATAAACAAGAGTGTAGTTTCTGGATTTAATTGTGTACAATATTTTTGCATCAATGTTGCTCCTTCATCATCGGGATGAAGAGAGTGTTTAGTTTTAAAATTCAATTCCCTCCCATGAAGTGTATAAATCAGTCCTAAGAGATTTCCACAATCAATCATATAAACAAGAGTGCATCTTTTGGATTAAATTGTGTGCAAGATTTTTGCATTAACATTTCGGATCACACTTTATGATCCATCATCATAATGAAGATAGTGTTAAGCTTTAAAATTCAATACCCTCTCTCCATCCTGATTCCTGCAATGTTTTTATTTCATCTTCGTCATCTACTTTATTGCTGCCAATTCCCACATACAACATCTGAAAAATGAGATGTTGCATACAAAATTTGCACAAGTATCCAATGCTCAGCAATGAATTTTAACCAACAACAAACAACAGATTGGATGCCTTTGTCAATAAATCCAACACTTATCAACAAAGAACAATCCTTCTTTCATTCTTCTCAGCATTACTCTTACAACCTATCTTTCTCTAATACCAGTGTAGAGCAATAATGAAAATTTACATTGTAACTAATAACGAAAATAAGAAAGTTTTTATTACAGTCATTCAGCATCTATTAATATAAAGTCATTATTTTTTCGAATAACTTCTCACCCAACTAATTTATTAAATATAAACCCTAATTCTTAACATTTTCATTCAACAAGAAATTTGTTCATTCAACCTTCCCACTGCTTTGAAGCGGGGCTCTTTTGCTTCATATTTCTGCTCGGAGTAAATCTTCATGTACTCACCAAATGGGTACTTTGGATAAGTAGATAACTCATGACCAGCATTCCCATTGGGTTGAGCTTGAGCAAAGAGCTGAGGTGCAGGGCTCACCAGTGCATTGTATGAGGGATTATAGAAGGATGCCACTGATAAGCGGTTTCCATCCTCTGTTGGAAGAATTCTATGCCATGCACTCTTATACTTGCCATTGCTCACTGCTTCTATCTGATCACCTATATTCACAACTATTGAGTATTGCATAGGTTGCACATCAATCCAACTACCATTGTTAAGCACTTGAAGGCCAGGAACCTCATCATCTTGGTACAAAAGAATGAGCCCACCTGCATCTGTATGAGCACGGATGCCCTTTATCAGGTCTGGCCTAGGGCAGGGAGGATAATGGCTCACCTTGGTGCCAAAGAATGGCTTTTCTCCCCCAGCAAATGCCCTTTTTAAATATCCTTTCTCTAGCCCCAAACTTTCACTTATTATTTCCAACAGTTTCTCTGTTAGATTGAATATTTGACTGCGGAACTCCTCAATTATCTCCCTGTACAAAATGCAAATGTCAACGCGTTAGATGATTTACATTGATTTAAATCAAATAAATTTCAAACTTCTTGACCGTTCAAAGATCTAGTGTTTGCATGAATTGATTTTACTGATTTTGTTTGTTAATTGCTAATAGAATTTATAGAAAGACTAAATAAAATGATGTGCAACAGTATAGATTAGTATTTATTGAATATTGTAAGTACTTGAATTCTTTGGGCTCTGAAGGCCAAGAATTTGTGTCTTTCATCTCGTGCACTTGAAAAACATCTTCCCAATCCATATTTTCAATCTTGTCAACATTATTTCCCTTTGCTTCAGCTTCTATGGCTCTATTCAGTGCCCTTACTGGTAAGGAATCCTTGAAGTTTTGCTCTCTGTTAATCTTATATTGCTGTGAACATACCTCCTTCACACGGTCCAGAAGACCATGGTCAATACCATGGTTTGCAATCTGAAAAAAATTAAAAAACACTTCATTTCAATTCCATCTATGCTATTGAACAGTTTATGAATCACATATGTTTGTAATGAAGAATTTATAAGATATAATTTATAGGATAACAACTTCTTATAATTTGACTGGAACAAAACTTTATGATGAAAAAATTAAAAAGAATATTAACTATAACCCAGATAAGAATCGGCCATATATACCTGAAAAAATCCAGGGGATTCACAAGCCTGTGCGATTTGAGCCATAATGGCCTTCCTGTCTCCTCCATCAATGTTCTTTACGTCAATCACTGGAACACCCATTTCTGAATTCCTCCAAAGCCAAAACAAAATCAAATGCCAAACAAACTTGCACAATTGGGAAGATAGATGAAAACTTGCTAATGTATATAACCCTGAGACCACCACCTATTTATATCCATATTTTTATGTTCAACATACCATCAGTCGCCAAGAATTCAAAGTCATTGGCAGATTAAAATCACGTGCGAGAATATTTTCTCAGCTTATATCACCACGTCTCTTTGACATGAATACTGTTCAAGATAAGGGTGACGATTAGACCAGAAAGCATTATTACTTTTGTTGTCATGCAGTTCAATGGGGCCATTTCCACAGTGTCTTGCCCACATTTCGATTGGTCTTTTGGCTGACGATTCACATTTCGTCTTCAATTTAAATCGCACAGCATAATTTTCTACGGCTAATTCTAATTGTTGTTTGATTAGGATTCTTAATTTTTTGCCCTATATTGTTGACTGTATTCAAATCGAATTTGTATATTGATGGTGAAAATGTGAGGATGGTTGAATTGAAGATCTATTTGTTTGGCATCTGAGAGGGACATGATCTGTCTGTGACAGCAAAGCTTCTTTCTCTGAGAAAGTCAATCTTTCGTTTTCCACGTGCCCAGTTATTTCGATCGTCTCACAATTTTGATTTGCCTCTTCAATGGAATGGATGATCTGTCTGTGACTGTGACTGCCGAAATTTCTTTGTCTGAGCAAGTTAAGCTTTCGTTTTTAACGTGCCCAGTTATTTAGATCGTCTCACAATTTTGTTTTGCCTCTTCTTGTAGAGGGAACTTTCGCTTCAAGTTGCTAACAAAGTATTGTCAAGCGTTAAACTTTGAGAGAGCTTTATTCTTTTTTTGTTTCTTTATTATGCTATATTTAAATGAAAATTGTCACGACATTCACATGTAATTTGTTTTTGAAACCAATGAATAGGTGACAAATGCTTGTGGAGATTGACAAACAAAATCTATATAAACATCTAACATTTGCTTCAGAGGTAGATAGACCAGATTTGTTCAATTATCTTGCATTGATATGGACATCATGACAACCATGAATACACCAATTCAAGTTGCTTTCTCTCATATATAAGAAATGCATTTGACATAACTATCAAAATGTATAGAACACAAATATGTATAGTTCATTAGCCAAACATAATGGAACTAAAAGAATCTTCATTTAACCAAGAAATTTGGATACAACCTTACCTATGAACTTTCTCAAGTTCCTTTATATGTTAATTCTGAGAATGATGGTTTGGATCAATTTTATGACTCAAATGTAGGGGAATTAAATCTAGCATGTTAGATTGTAACTGAAGTGGAATAGATGAATTACAAAGTCGTAATCAATTTGAAGATTAGCATAGCGCAGTTCAAGTTATGTGTGTGATGGCATGAGTTCTCATGGATCATGTTCTTTTTACTGATGGCTTAATTTTGTTGATGGCTCTAATAGTAGGTTTGATCTAAGATCCTCAATCATTATTAGTATCTTGATCATGCAAACACATAGGATATGGATTCTATTACAGCTTAGTTGGCCATCAATTAAAGGGTTATCAACTCCTTTAGAAAATTTGTCTTTGAGGCAAGTGGGTTGTATTAATCTACCCATGTAATTGTTCTATGGATTTTATTTGTAGGATATGATGTAATTTAAAAATTCTTACAGCCATACCATGTCTCTTTCATTAGTGCCCTTCTATCATTGGCTATAAAAATTCGTGTTTGTACATGTATCTATTAAGACCTTTGCATCCAGGTATGTGTTCCTTCACTTATCCCCCATCCCTCCTCTTCTCATTTTCCTTTCTAATATATTTTCCTAAAGACATATATGGATTCTCATTTTTCCTATGAGGGACACACATCCCCAATTAGAGCTAGTATTGGTATACTACTTATATTTTCCTTTCATACTAGTGTAGGGGCACCAGGACATGTGTCTACTTCATTTTGATACGTGTCTACATAATTTTTATACATGGTTATGCTTAGGAATAGAATGTGCAATGTGTGTGTTTGAAGGCCTATTGATTAGGTCTAGATAGTGTAATAAGCCCTGAGGCTCCAAGGTGTGTCAACTTGGTCAAACGCCTTGTATGGGCATTTTATATATACTTTTGATGTTCAGGGGTCTTCAATGTGTGGTATATTATTCTTGACCTTTGGTGTGAAGGCACGACCGAATTGTAGAAAGTTGACAAAAGTTGCAAAGTTGCATTATTGTCTTAAGCAACTTTTCTTGCAAGATTTTAAAATGTGGTTATTCCAATAGTTAGTTGGTTGATTGTATGTATTGGAGGTAACTGGAGGAGTTCCTTGGCATGATATAAGCCTAGAGGAACAATGCCTACTGGTGAGAGATGATTTTGAATGAATTTCTTGTCTTCAAAGCAAACGATTATTGTGATTTCCTGCATTCTTCTTGAGTTTTCTGTTCCTGCATAATTCCCTGTGAATGGTGGGCATGAGTTAAACATTTGGAAAGTTGTAACAGAGGTTCACCGTCCATTTGGAGTTGATCTGAGGTCTTGTATCCTTTGGGTTTGGAAGAAACTGAATTTTCTATCCCATTGCCCTGACAAAACCCTCAAAACCAGGGTTTGGATGCAAACAACAACACAAATCAACATCTCTCTATGGGATCGATCTGAAAAATGGAAGGATGTTGATTTTAAATTTATACTATATGTTCCTAGTAGTTTTGGAGACATTAAGTGTCATTTGTCTTTCCTAAGATGATGCCCTAGGCTTGACATCGCTTATGTGGCAAGCCTGTGTAGTAGGAAAAGAGGGTGGAACTTGAACAACAGATTGAAGGATGGTCAAACTTGGCATGAGAAGGACCCTTGAACAAGTGTAGACCCTTGTAAAGTGTTATCCTTTCATTCCTTTGTGATTGGTGAAGCTTTTGAGAGCTTGAACCCCAACACCGACTAGAAGAGACTAAATATGGTTAGTAGGGTTTGACCATCTGTACTCAAAACCCAGATGCACAATTTTGGAATCTTGAAGAAGGCCCAAAAGGGTATTTGAATATAAAATGTATTCAGGGGGTTGTTAAGGTATGTTGTGAGAAAAATCAAGAAAATACCAAATGGAGGGCTAATTGCTTGTAGCTTTATTTCCTAGGTCCAAAAGGGGAAAATATACAAAAGGATAGTAAAAACCCATATAAGGGGTCAAGATCAGAGCAAATTACATATAAAACATGTGTAAATACTAACATAGGTTTAGATTCCACCTTTTGTGTAAAGATCCCGTTGTTTGGGGTTTGGGGTTGTTAGGTGACCTTGGTTGAAGGGTTGGAACCTGAGGGGTAGGAGACTCCTTGTCAGTTGTGAGTTGTCCTGAATGAAGAGATCCTTGGGAAGGATCTAGGGCAAGCTCTAGAAACCTTTAGAAGGTTAAATACATTGGTTCATTAGGTAATACCCAGTGGAGACCCTTTTTTTTGAGTAAAAACCAAGAAACTGGTATAACATCCCAAACCCTCTGCATCACATACCTACAAAGTTACCTTTTATCTTTACTTTGGCCCATCAAAAATTACCAATATAAGAAATCGTAAAATATCCATCTTGGTCAAGTTGTGTTCAACTCTGTCCCTTGTAGTCATCCAAATATTTGTGTTGTTCCAATCTATTAAAAATTCTAGTTTTGGAGGTTTCTATTCATTTAGTTTTTCTACTAGATTTTTAGACTTTTTAGGCATGTATGAACTTTATCTAAATTAATTTTTGACATTTTCTTCCCACTTCCTTATCTTCCCTCTTCTTTGTCTTCCTTCTCTATTTGTAGACATTTAGACCTTGTGTGTGCATTAATTTCATCATGAAAAGTACATTCCATCCTTTTCCTCTTGTACTCTTTGATTCTAATAAAATTTTTAATTTTGCATGAAAGTTTTCACTTCTTGTACATACATTCTTCTCCATCCTACTTCTCTAATCCTTGAAGGTGAGGAGAAAGCCAATGGTAGCCCGACCATGACTTGTAATTACAAAAAATTGTCTTGGGATGCCAACACCAATCCTTGCACTAGGACTTGACAAAATGAATGCCAAACTTGTGTAGCATATTCAGAGGTAGAGATGAAACAACTATGTCAAATGTTTTATTATATGGCCATAGGAGATGAACTAGACTTTTAAATCCTTCTAAGTGTGAATTTTCATAGAAGCTTGGGAAAACAAGTCCCAAGGAGTGTAGATGCTCTTCTTATGAAATCATAGAGCATAGACCCAAGGTATATGAGACTAGGGGAGGCCTTGAACTTGAATGAGAGGAGACCATCGAAGGTTATGTTGATTGAAAGATAACCATCTTGAAAGCTAGAGACAATCTACTAGAGCTAGGGCTTAATGAATTCCCATACACACCATATACTTTTGGAAACAAAAGTACCTTTGATTTGAATATCTTCTAGAATAACAAGAAGGATTTGAAAGACAAACCCCTTCTAGGCCATCTTGTGAGTTAGAGAACTAGAGGAAACATAATGTCTAAGAAGAATATTCTAGGCCTCATTCCAAGAAATGACACAAAGAATTAATCTAGTGTAGAGGGTTAAACCTTGCCTTTGATTAGAGAGGAGACCAAGTCCACAAGTCTGTCATAGGCCACTCAGTGAAAACCCTCACTGTCCTCTAAAGAGACCAATAGGAAATCACTAAGAAGCTTCTCAAGTTTCAAATATGAAGCATTTGAAGGATCCCCACATGAAGAATAATACACATGGATGGTCACCAGGATTTTGGGATAAAACTAGATTTACTAGCCAAGGCAAGAGGCTTAGTACTATAGTATGAGAGATTCTTCTCAATTTTGGCAAGAACAACATTCAAAAGGTCAATTTGATACACTTGAAAGGAAAAGTGAATGCACAGGAAGCAAAATATTTAGCCATGGCCAATCCACTTCTACCTTGTTGCCCTAATTTCTTTTATTCATTCCTTTGAAGTGCTAATTTTACCCTTCAAGCGGTCTCATCCTTAAATACACACCTGAAGTCGGCCTATTCCTAAGATGTTGAATCCAACCTTCACAGTAGTGAAGTTCAGTTAAAGACCAATTGCCCAACTTCCTTTTATTTCCTAAAGCAAGATTATTGGTTAAGTCTATAATTGCTTGATTGGACCATTATGGAACATTGGTACCTCTTCACCATGGTTGTCAAGTTCCTAAGTTCATTGATAACCCAACTACTCTTTAGAGGTCATACATCATCAAGAGCTAAGTGTACCAATCAACACTTGAAGTCAACACGTCGAATGATTTTTGAACTCTTGCCCAACACTCTTCTTAGTTCTTAATATTTGCAACCACCCAAATTTGTTATGACTCACATATCCCAAGACATAATCTTTAGGAAAATCTAGAAAGGACAACTCATTTATGATGGATTAGACGAAAAGAGGCATGCAAAAGTGGTGACACTGTTTTTGAAAATAGGTGATATTGCTTCCCATGAGACAACATTTAATGAGATTGAAACCTACTTCATAAATAAGAAATAGTAATATTTTAATATTCATTATTACTTTCCTAGTTAATCGAGGCAACATATCAGTATCTATTCAGAGAAGACAAAGAATTGTCAGTCCTTGTATTCCCATATGAGCTGAATTTCTAGTATGGGTTGTTCCCTTGCTTCTAATTAGAATGACATTTCCCCATGAAGACCAATTTATTGTGATTCAACCTGATTTAAATTGGCCAAAGAGTGAACAGAGTGACATCATTTCCAAATTGAGTGCATTAGCTTGTAAGGAACAAATTAATTTTCCTGAACACAATAGGGCAATTGACAGTTTAAAGGAAGAAGAAATATGAGTGAAAAATCATAATTAGCACCTATAAGAAGAGATTCTTGGAGCAATAAAATCAGCTTGAATTAGTTCACTTTGGTGTTTGTTCGACAATATATTACTGAGATAGAGTATCTTTTGCCGTTGAAAGAAAATTCAAGGATGGTGCTATGAAGAGATGGTATTGCTCTAGTAGTTCAACCTGACATGGAATTCATAGAAGACCAATAAGAAGATATCCTCTCTAGGTTAACAACTCTAGCATGGACATGCAAAATGAGCTTTGTTGAGTATATGAGGGTGACCGTGGTGCTAGCGAAAGAAGAAGAAAAGGAATAATTACTTGATGCACAACTCCAATTGGCACTTGAAGCCGAAAGGAACCCAACCCCACCTAACAATTGATGCTGCTAATTATGAGTTGGTGTAAGTATCATAGCCTTAAGATTCTTTGGCATTTAAAATTGTTGTTTTTGGTAGGCCACGTGTGTTGCGATGTGTTATGTTTTAGTCTTCTTTGTAAAAACGGTCATTTTCAAGAAATTGTTATTTTTTCTGAGATAGTTACAATCGAGTATCTATATACGTTATAAAATTAGTAGTAATTAGGGATCTTTTCTTTGGGATGCTGAAACTAACTTTGTTTTAGAAGGAATTCAACAAGCTTTTGGTAGATGCGAATAAGATCATCTGGATGCTATTATGTGAATTGAAGACTTTGTGCTTTGATTAATGGATGTTTATTCTTCTTATGTTGGATACATTGTTTTTTGGATGATTCTTCTTTGTACCTATTAAAAGTCTTTATCAAAAATTTGTGTAAATTACTATAGAAAATTTGGTTTTGAACAAATGATACAGTAATGTAGCGATATGTTAAAAAAAATTGCCTTATAAAAAGAGGATCTTTGTATCCCCTTTCTTATCTTTATTATGATTTTTTCTCAAGAGACACTACATAGGTTATTAGGTTTTTTCATTGATGAAAACACAAGCTAGTGCACCCATCTGCATTGCATGATTTGATCATACTGGAAGTCAGATTGAAGA
This sequence comes from Cryptomeria japonica, assembly GCF_030272615.1. Classification (NCBI taxonomy): domain Eukaryota; kingdom Viridiplantae; phylum Streptophyta; class Pinopsida; order Cupressales; family Cupressaceae; genus Cryptomeria; species Cryptomeria japonica. Next base: position 21,378,140 of record NC_081408.1, on the reverse strand, counting down.
TTTGTTCAAGTCCGGCAAGCTAGGAGCAGAGCATCTATCATCGTTCAGTATTTTGGTCGGTACTTCCTTTCGGGTTAACATTTTGTGTTGAGGATCTAAGGGAAGGTAGATAGATGTCTGCAACACCTTATTCTTGAATTTTGGCCTCTGGTGATGATTCATTTGCAAGATACAAGCTTTTGAGTATCGGGTTCCTGTTTGCTAGTTTAGAACAAGTCGACTTGGATGGATAATCTTTGTGCAAATTTGTTGGAGTGGTTTTGGTGATTGGTTTTGTGGTCTAGGTGTTTTGTCCAATATTTTTGGTAACATGTAATCAACTATTTTGGTCCACATTAGTTTTTGTTTTCTAATTCAACCATGTTCATACACGTTTGAATAATGTTCGAAGCCTTCATGAGAGGACTAGCGATGAATCTATTTTCTTGTTGCGAATATATATGATAGATGTTTTTGATCATTTTGGATATGCGAATGGAGTTAGTGATTGATTGTGCGTAGTTTCATGTGCACAAGATAGAGACTTCTACTCCAGATCATAGTAGAGCAGTGCAATAGAGTAGTGAGATGAAGTATATGAAATCAATACATTATGCTTAATCGAAACTATATTTTGGAATTTGTAGATGTTGTTCTTTAGTTCAAACATTTCTGTAATATTTTTAAATGATTCTATAGGCAATGAGCCTTATTTTGAGCAGTGAGCTCTAGGGAGTGTTCCTAAATGTATGTGCATTCCCATTGTAATACTTTTAACAGAGTATACTTATCTTGTAAGTTCATCCCCACTATGTTTTTCCCTTAACCGGGTTTCCACGTACAAAAATATTTGTGTCATGGTGTTGTGGTTGTTTGTCTTATGTTCTTGCATCTCTTTTTTATTAAATGTGTTAAGAGCTTAAAAGAACAAGTTAAAAAGTAAGATTTGCAGAACATTGATTCACCCCCCTCTCTTAGTGTTCCTTATTTCCAACATGATTTTCTACCTTTTAGAAGCTTTTTGGTTAAAATATCTACCTTATTTTCTTTCGGGTCAAAAGCATTCATAATTTTAAAATTCTTTGTTGATCATTAGAAGGTAGCTACACCTTGTAAAAGAAGTAGATAGTGGGTGTAGAAGGAAATCATACCCATCTCGATTGTTGGTCAAATTGTTACATATTTGGGCATTAGAATATAGAGTTGGGTAGAAAAATCTATCAATGAACACACCCATACCAAAGAAGCTAAGAAGGTGTGGGAAGGACTGATTCGTGATAACATTGAGTTTATGCCTCTAAATGGAAAAATCATAAGCTAGACAGAATGTGTGAAGAGACTGAAGAGCCTCTTTAATATTTTTCTCTTCCTCGATGAGAGTGAAAAAAGAGTCATTTGCAAAGTGCCCATTAACCAACTGATTAGATGAATGAAGCATGGCAATTCCTAAAACTCTCCCAACCAAGATAGATTTTGCTTGCAAGCAACCAAAACCTTCAACAACTAGAACATACAATAAGGTAACAAGTGTGCAACCTTGGAAGATAGAAAAATGGGGCCCAAACATAGAAGATTGACAGTTGTTAATGGTGACGCATGCCCAAAAATAATCTGCATTGACTAAATGAAGTGAGGGCCAAAACCGAGGGCTCCCAGCATAACTAGAATGTGTATAATGTTGAAATAGGGTTACACAATTTGAGATATGCAAACTAGGAAAACACCTATTTCACATACACCACATTAAAAGAAAATAAATCCAATAGATCCAACCTCAATTCTTTTAGGAAGAGGGTTGAGTACAAATTGGATTTGATTCAACTTTTGTTTTAATTGAAATTTTATTTGAATTATGTTTGAACTGCAATGCTCGATCTAAGACAAACAATGATATTTTGACATAAAATAATAGTAATAGTATGTTACAAATATCATGTAGAGTTGTAAAATTAGATCTAAGAATGCAAAATAGATCAAAACTTGTGACAAAAATTTTAGGTGAAATTGTTGGGACCAGGAGATGTGGAGCGACCTAGTCTTGCAGATGTTAGATGCATACAAACTAAATGTTTTCTAGATCAGGATGACACACAAAATCTACTGTCAGAAGGTCATCAGAAATTACTAGGACTAGGAGGTATGGACCAACTAGATCCTCCACTTTTTACAACTTCAAAAGCTAAGTCTAATTGTTATCATTTTCTTTGTCAAATTCTTTGCTCACAGTTCCATAGTCAATTTCCTGCATATAGAATGACAAAAATAGGTTGATGGGGGTTTGTCTAGGTAAACCTCAGTTTAGGAATTAAACTTAAAATTGAAATAATTAAAATGGAATTTAATTAAAGTAGACTGCTTTCTTTTGAGGGAAATGCTAGATCTAATTTGAAATTGCTTGAAATTGAACTTGGTGTCTTGATAAAGCTTACTTGAATCCTCACACAAGGATTTATGATGAATTTATAATCTCTTAATAGAATGTTGATCATGAATTCTTGAACTTGACTTGACTTGATCTCTCCTTCAATCCTTGATGAATGCTTGATTTATTTCTCATTAAGATTTCAATTGATTTTTTAATTGAGAGCTCACTTGAATTGTAGATGTACCTTTTGAAATGGGGGGGGGGGGGGGCGGGTAGGCTTTCTTTTATACCTAACGGTGTATTAAGTGATTGAATTTTTGGAGTACGCTGACATGAAGAAAAATCTCTTGCCACATGAGGTGACCATTGAGGGGTCCTATTTTGGGTCCTAATTGGGAGGACTAGGGTGGCCAAGATGTCCTGGTCTTAACCTAGGTCTAGGATGCCTAGGTCATCTTAGTCTTGTCAATCAAGACTCAAAACTAAAAAAAAAGATAAGGAAGGATTTGAAAATGTATATTTAAAGAGGGCGTGAGAATAATCAAGGTAGGTTCAAAGCATTGAAGGAAAAAACACCAAGGTGATGCCTAGGTGAGGATGAAAAAGCATAGGGATATAATTTATGACACTACAAAATGAATGGATACTCAATATAATTATAGGCCCTTTCTAAAATTAATCTTAAAAAAGAGGGATTATTGTTTGGAATGTCGAGGCACCATACCTTCCCAGATAACAATAATATTATCCAAAATGAACATGGATTTGATGAAACCAATTTGTTCAGGGTGAACAATTTGAGGGAGCAAATAATGAATTTGAGAGCCAAGACGTTTGCTATGATCTTGTAGAAGACATTGAGGAGGATTATTTGCTGCCAATTGCAAATATCTTTTGAATATATTAATTTGATATTGCCATTGTTGACTAACTTACCTAAATATTGGTTGGGTAAGTGCACCAAGATGGTGAACAGAAAAGTGGCCACATGCAAAAAAAAAAAAAGAAATTTCTCATAACCCGTGCGTGTTCTGGAACAAAAATGCGCTAGGCTTGGCCTAGCCAAAAAACAATTAAAAACAAAACGTTTTTGAGGAAAATTACATGTTATAATAAAAAATCAAAAGTTCCTCACGGGTTTTGAGGAACGTTATATTTTATAGTAAAACATCAAAAGTTCCTCAAAACCTGTACTGGTTTTGAGGAACATTATTTTTTTATAATAAAAAAATCAAAAGTTCCTCAAAACATGTACTGGTTTTGAGGAACATTATATTT